>NC_048231.1:94590184-94890184 GCF_002007445.2 Ailuropoda melanoleuca
ATATATATATATATATATATATATATATATATATATATGAAACTCTAAAATTCCTAGAAGAAATCATAGAGGAAGAGTCTTCTAGACATTGGTCTTGGCAATAATTTCTTGGATATGACCCTGAAATCACAGGCAATGGGAGCAAACATAGACACAAGTGAGACCACATTAAACCAAAAAGCTTCTGCACAGAAAAAAAGAAAAAATCAACTAACTAAAAAGGCACTGCCCAGAACGGGAGAAAATATTTTCAAGTCCTATATATGATAAGGAGTTAATATCCAAAATTTAAAGAATACCTCAAAGGCAAACACAGACAGACAGACACACACACACACACACACACACATAAATAACCATGCTACGTTTTAATATGCTTATATTTTAATATGTTTTGTTTCTATATTTTAGTATTAAGACAGCAAATATGTAATTCAATGATAATGGCCAGAATGTTTTTAACATTAAATTGACAGCTTGGCATCTAAGCAATGACCTGATATATTTGCTATTTATACTATGGTAGAATACTACAGACTGGAGTTTAATAGCAATAAGCTAGCATCTTAATAAATACATTATAAAGTCCAGAATTTGTGGTTATCTGAAGGTATAAAGCTAATACATACATAATAATCTTGGAAACACTAGAACTCTTCTAGAACTACCTCAGATATTTTAAGTCATGCCCTTAAATATTTGCCTTTAAAGCAACATTTCATATTTTGGAGGTAAATTTAATTGTTTTTAATAGCATTTTGGATCTAAATCTGGTAAGTAAAGTGAGTAAACACATTGAGAAAATCCATTTGGAGTTCAAAATTAGGTATAAATTTAAAGTAATTGAGATTGATTTTCTTAATTCACCAGTAAAATGTCTCTGAAAGTGTTTCCCAAAGAGGAGATCCCATGAGATTTTGAATCATTGCAGCAAAATGAGAATAAGTTTTGTCTAAGTCAATATTTTGCAGTACAGTTTGTATACATGTATATTGCATTATGCTATTTCTGAAAAATCTCTCAAACTTTGCTTTTTATCTTTAAAAATTTAAAATATTAGCCCTGCATATTTATTTAGATTTTTATAGTTTTTCACATCTTGTAGATAACTATAGCTCAATGTGTGTATATATTTTTTCATATATATACGTGATTATTTCTATACAAATTTTGCTTATTTTGTATATATATATATATAAAGCACCCATACATCTAACATGTGTATGTTTGTGGTATTAAAATATTGACAGAAAAATTTATTTTCTTGGATTATTAGAAGAATCACACATCAGGAAGCTTAGAATTCTTGAAATGCCACATTTATGTTTCATTATGTCATTTGCTACCCTAAACTGGAGAAGAAAAAAGTGCTTATTGTACCAGCTTTTGTATTCATACAATCCCTCAGTAAATTGCTTTAAATCATTGCAAATTTTATTTTAAAGTGTTATTTGAAGAACACATATTTTTCACTAGTTAGAAAATTACAAAATCCTTGCAAGTTGTTTAAATTTGCTCATCTTGAAATACTGAGCTTATCATTATATAAAAGCTCTTACAAAAGGAAAGGCTATAGAGTGACGTTTAAGCTGCATTTTGCTAAATTCAGATTTGAGGGAAGGAAGAAGGGGAAGGGCCATTTTATTATCTGAGTTAATCATTGTTTAAACCCTCCAAATATTGTAAGCCNTCCTTCCTTCCTTCCTTCCTTCCTTCCTTCCTTCCTTCTTTCCATTTTGTTTTTTCTTTTTATAATGGCTACCCTAACAAGTGTGAGATGATTATTTCATTGTGGTTTTGGTCTGCAATTCCCTGATGATTAGTGGTGTTGAGCACTTTTCGTATACCTGTTGGCCATTTGCATGTCCTCTTTGGAGAAATGTCCATTTAAGTCATTTGCCCACTTTTAATCAAATTCAGTAAAGTTGCAGGATACAAAATAGCCATTAAAAATCAGTTGTCTATACACTATCAATGAATTATCTAAAAAGAAAATTAAGAAAGTGATTCCATTTATAATAATATCAAAAAGAACAAAATATTTATAAATAAAATTAACCAAAAAGATGAAAGACTTGTACACTGAGACCTACAAGACACTGGTGAGAGACATTAAAGAAGACATAAATCGGTGGAAAGATATCCTGTGCTCTTTGATTGGAAAGGTTACTATCTTTAAAATATCCTTACTGTCCAAAGCAATCTACAGATTTAATTATATTCTCATCAAAGTCCCAATGGCATTTTTTTATAGAAGTAGAAAAAATAATCTTAGATTCATTTGGAACCAAAAAAGACCCCAAATAACCATAGCAATCTTGAGAAGCTAGAAACATCACACATCCTGATTTCAAAATATATTGCCATGATACAGTAATTAAAACAGCATGGTACTGGCATTAAGACAGACATAGTGACCAATGGAACAGAATAGAAAGCTAAAAATAAACCCCCCAAAATATAGATATATACATGCATATATGTAATCAACTGATCTTCAACAAATGTGTTAAGAATACCCAGTGGAGCAAAAATAGTGTCTTCAATAATGGTGTTGGGAAAACTGGACAGCAACAAGCAGAAGAATGAAACTGGACCACTTTCTTACACCAAACACAAACAGTAACGGAAAAAAAATTATATATATATATATATATATATATATATATATATATATATATATGAAACTCTAAAATTCCTAGAAGAAATCATAGAGGAAGAGTCTTCTAGACATTGGTCTTGGCAATAATTTCTTGGATATGACCCTGAAATCACAGGCAATGGGAGCAAACATAGACACAAGTGAGACCACATTAAACCAAAAAGCTTCTGCACAGAAAAAAAGAAAAAATCAACTAACTAAAAAGGCACTGCCCAGAACGGGAGAAAATATTTTCAAGTCCTATATATGATAAGGAGTTAATATCCAAAATTTAAAGAATACCTCAAAGGCAAACACAGACAGACAGACACACACACACACACACACACACATAAATAACCATGCTACGTTTTAATATGCTTATATTTTAATATGTTTTGTTTCTATATTTTAGTATTAAGACAGCAAATATGTAATTCAATGATAATGGCCAGAATGTTTTTAACATTAAATTGACAGCTTGGCATCTAAGCAATGACCTGATATATTTGCTATTTATACTATGGTAGAATACTACAGACTGGAGTTTAATAGCAATAAGCTAGCATCTTAATAAATACATTATAAAGTCCAGAATTTGTGGTTATCTGAAGGTATAAAGCTAATACATACATAATAATCTTGGAAACACTAGAACTCTTCTAGAACTACCTCAGATATTTTAAGTCATGCCCTTAAATATTTGCCTTTAAAGCAACATTTCATATTTTGGAGGTAAATTTAATTGTTTTTAATAGCATTTTGGATCTAAATCTGGTAAGTAAAGTGAGTAAACACATTGAGAAAATCCATTTGGAGTTCAAAATTAGGTATAAATTTAAAGTAATTGAGATTGATTTTCTTAATTCACCAGTAAAATGTCTCTGAAAGTGTTTCCCAAAGAGGAGATCCCATGAGATTTTGAATCATTGCAGCAAAATGAGAATAAGTTTTGTCTAAGTCAATATTTTGCAGTACAGTTTGTATACATGTATATTGCATTATGCTATTTCTGAAAAATCTCTCAAACTTTGCTTTTTATCTTTAAAAATTTAAAATATTAGCCCTGCATATTTATTTAGATTTTTATAGTTTTTCACATCTTGTAGATAACTATAGCTCAATGTGTGTATATATTTTTTCATATATATACATGATTATTTCTATACAAATTTTGCTTATTTTGTATATATATATATATAAAGCACCCATACATCTAACATGTGTATGTTTGTGGTATTAAAATATTGACAGAAAAATTTATTTTCTTGGATTATTAGAAGAATCACACATCAGGAAGCTTAGAATTCTTGAAATGCCACATTTATGTTTCATTATGTCATTTGCTACCCTAAACTGGAGAAGAAAAAAGTGCTTATTGTACCAGCTTTTGTATTCATACAATCCCTCAGTAAATTGCTTTAAATCATTGCAAATTTTATTTTAAAGTGTTATTTGAAGAACACATATTTTTCACTAGTTAGAAAATTACAAAATCCTTGCAAGTTGTTTAAATTTGCTCATCTTGAAATACTGAGCTTATCATTATATAAAAGCTCTTACAAAAGGAAAGGCTATAGAGTGACGTTTAAGCTGCATTTTGCTAAATTCAGATTTGAGGGAAGGAAGAAGGGGAAGGGCCATTTTATTATCTGAGTTAATCATTGTTTAAACCCTCCAAATATTGTAAGCCTCACTATCAGACTCCAATCTAAGAAGAAGAAAAAAAGCCTTAGGAGACTATGAAGCCTAACTTTATTAAAGATAACTTCTCTAGCTCATCTTTCATTTTTTTCTCTATTTCATTTTGTAACTCCATCTAGAAACTGATACACTCAGATAATCTTGTATAGCATTTTTCTGTAAGAACTTGAAAACTCCCCCTAAAATTCTTCTCACCTTATTTCTGTATGGCTGTGCTCCATGCACATTTTATAAATGCCCATATCTTCAACTTCAATTCTATTAAGCCCAAAGTGTGTGTGTGTGTGTGTGTGTGTGTGTGTGTGTGTGTGTGTGTGTATTTGCAATTTCCAAGTTTTCAGTCTTTATTTGCAACATGTAATGGTAAACCCTTCCATGTTGTGTTGGTATGTCAATAACCACATGTAAGAAACTGAACTTTTCCTTGTTCTGTTAAATCTACAATTATCCTATATGCTTTCTCTCTCTTGCATGCTACTATGTAGGTACCTAAGCTCAAAATATTAAAAACAGTTCTATAGACCTATACTGAAAGTCCCTGTAACAAATATCTCTCCATATTTTTCATGTATCCCCTACATTTAATAGTTCACAAATTCCTGTCATTTTTACTTTCCAAACACATCTCAAATCATTTCCTTGAGTCATTTCATTGTTATTAGGTTAGTTCAATAACTTATAATTTTCACTTCAAGAATTTCAGGTCTCTTCTTTACTCCTTTTAGTTTGTTCACAATATTGTGACTAGAGTTATATTTCTGAAACACAAATCCAGTCTTGTCATTATTCTAATTAAAATCCTTTGAATAATCTTCATGGCATACAGAACAAAATTCAAACCCAAAGTCATACTCAAGGCATTTTGCTCTGTTCTTACAAAATAATGTTCTGTATTTCATTTCACAGACGCTTTTCATATATAGCCACAATGTACTTTAGTAGACATCACTATGTGTTTTCTTTACTTGGAATGATCAGTCACTTATCCAACTAGAAGCTTCCTTTCTTTTTTTTTTTTTTTTTTAAAGATCTTATTTATTTATTTGACAGAGATAGAGACAGCCAGTGAGAGAGGGAACACAAGCAGGGGGAGTGGGAGAGGAAGAAGCAGGCTCATAGCAGAGGAGCCTGATGTGGGGCTCGATCCCACAACGCCGGGATCACGCCCTGAGCCGAAGGCAGACGCTTAACCGCTGTGCCACCCAGGCGCCCCTAGAAGCTTCCTTTCTAAAAGCACCTCAAATAAAATTTTCTCTTAGAAGGATTTCACTGATTTTTATACATTATTTCTGTCAAGCACTTACACCTCGTACTGTGAACATTTGTTTAAATGTTTGTTTACTCCCATGGTACAGTGGTCTTCCCAATCCTTCATAGTCTTGCTTCATGAACAATATATTAGAATTGTTATTGCTTCCATTATCATTTATACAAAATTGGAGATAATTATGTCACTTATAATCATCCCCAAGATTTCAGCCTGTATTTTTCAATGCTTAATATCCCAGAGACACCTCAAAATCTGCAGGTCAGATGAGCTTCTCTAGGGTGGGGAATATAAACTCAGAGTAAAAGTGTTCAATAGTAAATAAGATATTCTATATATGTGTTTTTAAAGAAGCCATTAGTATCATCAGTACTGATGAGAAACATATATGGAATGCTTCTGTGAACAAGATACTTTGAGTTAGTTGAACTAGTCTGAACATTTAGATTTATTGTAGTTTAAATTGGCAAGACATCTGGGACATTTAATTCTACTTGCATATTCATCTACCAAATTCAAATATGAAAAGTGAGTTTCACCTCTGTATGTATAATTGAATGTCTGCAGTGTCTCATTCATGAATGTCCAAAAAGACAAATTGTTCTCATCTATCAAATAGGATTTTGGCAAGGAACTGGCAGTAAAACCAGAAGACCTGCCAAAGTTTGGACTTTGCATAACTTTGTGCCTCCTTCAGATTTTATTGTAATCTGTCACCATGTGTCATTTTGAATGTGTTTCCTTTAGGACTGGCATAGATTCATATTGGCAGAAAAAATATAACATTTATTATTTTATACTTTATACTTTATTCAAACGAGATAGAAATCCAGAAGAGACATGGATGCTGAGAAAACATTTTTAAAGGTGATACTTACTAGGAGAGCTCTTTCGGGCCAGAGTTCAGTTTGTGTGCATATTTTCTAAAAATCACTGTGTGTTGGGAGCTCACAGTAATCAGCTAATTCACCAGCTATCCTACTAATACTGTTGAGTGCTATCAGAAAGATATCTACTTTCATGAACTTTACCTCATTTAATACGAACAACCAATCTAGATGGAATACATGTAGTTATTCAAACCCCACTCTTTGTACAAGGAAATTGAGCCATATACTCAATTGAATATCCCAGTAATCCACTAATTCGGGCCAAATCTTGGTAATGAAGGAATATTTCTTTTCCAATATTATAGTTGGTATAACTTTTAGTTATATTGAGCTAAATATATTATCGGTAACGAAAAAAGGTGTGCAAACATAAGCAGTATGCTTTCACTATGCAGAATAGGTATTAATGAATTGCACATACTTAGACTTCTGAATCAAAATATCACAATATGAGTATTCTGGCATCTATTTATAGCATTTTAAGAATGCATCTATGAAGTTATCTAATTGTGAGTGCTAATTTCTAAGCAATGTACAGTTAGAAAAACAAAATTTTTAATTTATGAAGCTTTTAGTTTAGAACTAATGAAATTTTGCTGATGGGAATGTACACGACAAAATGACAAGAAAAACAGCAGGGTGTATATTTAATGCCAGAGTTAAATAAAAGCAGATAAGTCCTCAGTATTGAATAAATGCTTCCAGACCTTCCAAATATTCTGGACAGTCAGCCAATTGTTTGTGTCCAACAGACAAAATTTACAATCTACAGGATGTTTCCAATTTTTATGTAATGTGTGTATATGAATGTAAGCCCAAACTGATTTCTTGCTTTGCTTATACAGTGGGCCCTTGAACAGCACAGGTTTGAACAGCATGGATCCAGTTATACACAGATATTTTGCAATAAATACAAAAGAAAACTTATTTTCTCTTCCTTATGATTTTTTAATTAACATTTTCTTTCCTCTTGCTTTATTGTAAGAATATAGTATATAATACATATACAAAGTATGTATTAATTGACTATTTATTAGTAAAGCTTCTGGTCAACAGTAAGACTATTTATTAGTAGATATGTTTTGGGGGAGTCTAAAGTCATACATGAATTTTTTACTATATGGGGGTTCAGCTACCCTGATCTCCAGGTTGTTCAAGTGTCAAGTGCAGATATTTCACATGATTTCCCATCTGCAAATATAGCAGGAGTACAGATGTTTGTTTGTTTGTTGTTTGAGAGAAGCTGACTGCCAGTCTTATGAAAGACCACCCTAGTTGTAGAAAAGAAAAGGTTTGGACTTCAAAAAATCACCTGCATGATTTTTTAAGCTTTTTGTCTTTACATAAATTTATTTTTAGATAATCTTTTAAATTTTATTGTTTTAATTTTTTAATTATTATTTTTTAATTTGAGTATAGTTGACACAGAATGTTACATTAATTTTAGGTATACAACATAGCTATTCAGAATTTTAGAACAGTTGTGGATTTACTGAAAAACATGTGAATGTAGCACAAAGAATTCTCATATACCCCATACCCAATAAATAATATTATTACTAACATTTTCAAATAGCATAGTATTTTTGCTCCAACTATGAACCAGTATTGATGTATTATCATTCATTTAAATTCATAAGCTCTTCACATACCTGTAGTTTTTACCTACTATCCGTTTTCCATCTAGAATATTTCCATCTAGATACCATATTATGGTAGTCATCATGTCTTGTTAGACTCCTTTTGGCTGTGACAATTTCTCAGACTGTCCTTGTTTTTGATCAGTTTCTGGAATTCTGATCAGGTAATTTATATAATGTCCCTTAGTTGGAATTTGTCTGATATTTTCCCACATGATTAGACTGGCATTATGGGTTTTTCTGAGGAAGACCACAGGGGCAAAATGCCATTTTCATCATTCTAACTGTTGCTGTTGATTGTGATCACCTGACTGAGATACTTTTTGTCAGGTTTCTCCACTTTAAAGGTATTCTTTATCCCCCTTTCCCAAACTGTACTCTTTGGAAAGAAGTTGCTATGCACAGCCCACACTTAAAGAGTGGGAAGTTGTTTCACTTCCTTGAAGGCAGAGTATCTATATAAAATCATTGGAATGTTTTTGAATGAAATATTTGTCTCACCTCTCCCATTCCTTTGGTATTTATTTTATACTTTGAAGTTTAATCCAATGACATTACATTAATTTTGTTGCTCATATTGTTCCAGCTTTTACCACTGGGAGCATTAACATAGATCCCGTGTCCCATGAATACACCCCATCAATGTGGGCTGTATTATGGAGGGGGGGGGATGTTGAACACTCTATTTTATGGTAAGATGCTCTGGGCTCAGCTTGTACATTTCCTGTCTCAGTTCAAGATTCAGCGATTTGTCCATGGAGCATTTATTTATGTTATTGTAGAGTGATGTTTAAAACCAAGCTCCGGGCACTAGTTGTATTTATTGCTACAGCATGTCATTGTTTCTAGCCTTCTTAGCTGGCAGATTGTGGATACATACATGCATACGTGTATGTGTGTGTGTGTGTGTGTGACCTACACACATGTTCATTCCATACATATTCACCTATCTATAAATATTTCTTTTTATAAATATCTGTATCTATATTAAGCAAAACATGAGTGCATACTAAGGTGTTCAACTCTAATCCATAACTACATGGATTATTCTCAGGCCTCTCCTTGCTTATCTGTATATTTCCATTTCAAGAGAGAAAAACCTGGCTCCCATCATCCACCATCCACTTATTTTAATTGACTTATTCCAATATACATGATGTTTGTGCTATTAAAATTGTTAACAGGTGCCTCGAGAGAAACGAGTTTATCAACTAGAATTCAGGACTTACACACCATTCTTTCTGCTTTCAATTTTACAGTCTTCCATTTTCAAAGTTGTTTGGTTAGCATTTTCCTGCCCATGCCTCCTTAACTGAGTTCGTTTAATACATTTTAATATGGTTGGATCCTCTTGTCAAAGACTGCATTCTTTCCTGGTGTTCTCTAGCTTTCTAAATGGTATAGTCAGTTGTTTGTTTTAATTTTAGCTGTGTAGTGGTATCTTATTGGTTTATTTTGCTATTACATAATTTAAAATGATGAACACATTTTCATATGTCAATTTTCTATCTGTATATTTTCTTCAGTGAGGGGTCCTTCAGACCATTTTCCTGCTTGATAATTGAAATGATTCTGGTTTTTATTCTTATTTTGTCACTTCAGACTGGACTGAGTTTTGTTTTTGTTTTCTTCTGGAATTATATAATAGGAACTGTGATAACTATGCTTTTTTTAATGTGAGAATTTATATTAACCTGGTTAAGAGTTGTGATTTTTTTTTTGTATTATATATACCAGAGGTTTTAATTCCTTTAGTATCTTCTCTCTTTCTCTGTCTTTTTTTTTTTTCTTTTTCTTTTTCGGTCTCTCTTCTTGACTTTGGGCTTCCCTAAGGACTACTTCTCAGATAAATTCTGCATCATGCAAGTCTTTTAGCTGCAACTTGCTGCTACTACCCTGCGGTCTTGGTGTGATAGCAAGGTATAGAAGAGGAGAACCATTTTGTAGTCTTATGATTATATTAGACTTTCAGTGAGTCTGTTTTCTGGGCTGTGAACTTCCATGTGTTTCTCCATTAGTATCATTTCTTCTCCTCCTCTCCTTCCTCTCCTCCCCCTCCTTCTGCTACTCCTCCCCTGCCCTCCTTCTTCTTCTTTTTTAATCTCTAGGTGGTACAGGAAGGTTAGAGCCAGGGGGAAAGAGGGAGTAATGGCCATGCTGCAGAAGGGAAAAAACTCTGGTAAGTCTTTTTCCTTGCAGAATAGATTTTCACTGTGGAGAATTCTATGGGCTCATTTCTCCATGATTGTTCTTCCATTACACTCTCCAGAGTCCTGAGTGGGTCTTTTTGTCTCTTCACTGTGAGAACCTGGTATGGCTACATGTGGGTAAACTCCATGAAAGTGTGGGGGGGCTTTGGGTCCAAAGCCCCAGGATTTTTTTCAATTTTAGGCTAGTCTTCACACAGCCTCCAGTAATTTATAAATCACTGGTAAACAGATCTTTGCTGTGACTCTGGATTTGCCTGTCTCTTTAAAATGGTCATTTGCCCTGTGACCTCAGTTCTCTGATATGTCCAAGAAAAGACATTGTTTTTCAGTTTCTTTAGCCTTTTCTTGGTGTGAGAATGGGGGTGATGACTTCTAAGTGCTTTTTATGTTGAAGATCAGAGAGAAAGTCCATGAATCTGTTTTGAGCTCTTTATGCAACACTGGCCACTGGAGAAAACTGGGTTGACAGGGGCATTTTATAAGTGAAACAATGAAAATCCAATGACTAGTTTTTAAGACTCAAAGGTAGATGATCTGCTGTATTGGTCTAAGCATCTTGCAGAACCTGCTAGGCTGGACTGGTGACTCAGGTTTGATACATGGGCCTATAATAGGGGAAACTCAGTCAGGAAACACATGTGCTAGAATTTCCTTTGGCCCCTGGCACTTGCAGAGGTAGGTTTGGGAAATATGGTCTTGAGAATCATATGGAACTGGAAAGGGTTCTGTTTACAAGAACATCAACAAATAGTGGGAAAGTGTTTATTTGTACTTGCAACTTCGGTCTTCATTGGTGAGGCTGTGTGACAGAGGGAAGCAGGAATGATTAGATTCTATACCCATCATTTCCCCAGTATTTGGATTGCATCATGTTTTGAATTAATAAAGCCCTTGGGATTCATGGAAAAATTGGGGAGTCCCTCACATTTCAGTAATAGGCTTTATTCTGATGGGGCAATTGGAGCAAGTAATTTAAAAAATGAAATATATAAGTATAATGCATCATGTGTTTTTGAGATATATGAGACTGGTTAGAAATTAATTTCAAGAAATAAAAAATATATAAATGCCTAGTTTATTTAGCATCATTTAAAATTAAGGTAAAACTATAAATACATGCACACATACTAAAAGATATGAAATAACTTCAAATTTGACATCATTGCATATTTAAATTTATATTATGAAAATTATTTTACAGATTTGTTTTTTACAGCTTGTTTTACATTTATTACTAATTTGAGGCAAATTCTGATTGCATTACAGAAAAAAATTCTTTGGATCATTGAGTTATGTTAATTTTTCATAAATTCACAGCTCATTTTAATTAGTGAATTTAAAAAATGAATTAGAGACATATACGATGCCTTCCGGGTTTGAACATGAAATAGTAATTTGTACTACTATTTCAGTTCCTGTGTCCCTGGTTCTTAAGAAGGCCATGGAACTGCAGCCAGAATGTAAACACCATAGATTCTCAAAAGTACTTCCAAGGGAAAATAGCACAAAATATCTAGTTTTCTGATGACACAGTTCCTTCTTACTAATATCAGGCAAGTGCCAAGTTCTATATTTATGCCATCTCAGTTAACCCTTGCAAAACCTTCAAAAGGTAGGTACAATTCAGCTTCTCATTTGACAGTAAAATATTTCATTGATTTGCTGACTGTCTCAGATTCAGCACCGAAGAGTCAGGATTCCACCTCAGGCCCAAGTGATTCTGGAGTCTGAGCATACAGCCACTCATTATTACTAAAACAATGATTAAAGTTTTGATACAAATTTTCCCCTCTGAAAATTGTTTTGGGTAACTGTGACTTTTTGGCATTTGAATTTTGACATCTTATGTAAAGAAAATATAAACAGATTTATATTTTTAAATGGATTAGATTATCCTGGTGTCATTTAAGTCTTGTATAACTTATGAGCTTTTTATAATAAGTAAAACAATTTGTAGGTTGATACCTATTCAATTAGTTATTACCCAATTAAAATTAATGCACTCCTCTATTAAAGTAACCAACACACTAATTGAGATAAATTAGACCATAATCTAAACTATTTATGAAAGACAGCAACTAATAATTTATAATTCAGTTAGAGACAAAGAATGGATCCTTTGTTTTCAAGGGAAATATTTTTTAAATTATCATTAAGTTGAGTTATAAAATTAAATAATATAGGTCACATACCAAGCTTTTTTTGAAAAAACTTGTGTACAAGTTAGCTAATAAACCTTCTAACCATAATTTGTTCTAAGACCAACAACAACTTAATAATAGTTTAAACATAAAGGAATAAAAATATTCCTTTTAGAGAGAAAAAATTACGAAGAGCAATGACAAACAGTTGTAATGTCTAAGAAACTCATATATGGCTTCATTTGATGTACATCTGAAAACCATATAAAACAGGCCATATCTGTGCATAATTCATCAAGAAATTGCCAGCAGGGATATGTGAATGGATGTGTTCTGTTAGTCTTCAAGATAGTAAGCTCACCTTTCAAACTAAGCCAGGCACCTGTCTTTGTTCTCTGACGTTATCACTGAGAGCTACATTCTGATTACCTTCTGATTGAATTTTAAGTACTAATGAATTAAACATAAAATAATTTTTCTATGAAATAAAAAAAAAACATGAAGATATTCTCATCACTGAAGGGGACAATCCATAGTCCCAAATATGGCTTAAAACTAACTCTTGGATCACTGAAGCAAAGAACCAATTTATGTCCATGTTCCTACTGGGATATTGTTACAATGATCCTGACCAAATTCCTTTTCCCCTTTGATAGTGAAGAAACAAGTGTCCAGAAGTCCATCTTCTGAGATGGTACTCAGGCACATGAGGCTGCCAGATGTGTTTCCTCTCAGTGGAAGAGCACTGAAGGAGCTCTCCAATAGCACTCCAACAAGACGCCAACCTGTTAGGAGGAGGGTTTAATTTACAAGATGAGGAATATATGGATATTTTCTCTTGCACTCCTTAACAGGACAGTTAAGCTAATGGAAATTGTTTTTAATTTTACCCTGAGCCAAAAGACTCAAGACACCATGACCTGGAAAGGCTTGCTATCCCCTTTTAATGAGTCTTTAATCATCCCATTTCTTTTATCCTGCATATAGAATGACATCTTGGTCTGGAAAACAGCAACTCTGACATTTGGGCACAATTGACATTTCTTTGAGTGACTTTGTGTGTGTGTGTGTGTGTGAAATATGGGGTAATTTACATGAATTACATTAGTATAACAATCATATCCTATTAGTTATTAGGACAAGTCAATTTAAATGTCAAAGTCTCTAAAATTGCATTCTAATATAATTAAGTATGGAATGCATAAATGTGGAGAGGATGATATAAATAGGAGTTATTTGACTTTATAATATTAGGAAGTTCAACAAAACATTTTGAGTTTCCCTATTTTCTAAACACATATCAAGATTCTGCCTAAAATCTTTCTAGTCACATTATAGTCTATGGGTCAGCAGCAACATTAGTATCTCTGGGAAGCTCAGTAGAATGGCATAATCTCTTGAACTAGAACCTTCAGTTTAACAAGCTACTCAGGTAAATCATAAACATATTAATATTAGAAATACCCTACATAAGAAAGTATATTACCCAGACTACACTCAAAGGTAAAATTTTTGTCTAAGTAGCAGCCCACACTGATGTTGTGTCAACTGTCGATCCCATCATTCGCAGTGATGGTTTTAGTTTAATCAGAGACAGTGTGGTCCTCGGTCCTCACCATTGTGCTAAGGAAATGCTATGAACAGTGACAAAGACTAACAATGACCAAGTATTACTATCCTAACACTTTGCACTTGTAGTGAAAAACAAAGTTACTATTCTTAGCCATAAAGTAAGTATTTACTGGCTGTTAAAAAGTTCCACAGAAGGCCCAACACCATCCTTTTATGTCTTCTACCTTGGCTTTCAGGAAGATGGGATTGAGAGTGGGATTTACTTGGGACTTGCACAAGTCCATAATTCACAATACAGGCTGTCTTTGTGTCATAAAAAATAATGATTGAAATGATTGATAAATGTTTGAATAATTGATAACATTTGATTTTATGTGTGTGAGTGTGTATGTGTATATACATGTGTATGTGTGTATGTACCTAAATGAATCACTTGGGCATGCAAAGATAGTCCTAATCTTATCACATTATTATGATTATGATTACATAGTTAATCAATTAAATAATAATGACTACTCTTTATCTGTTCCTTTACCTCAGTGCTTTAGTGCTAAGTGCTTTATATGCATTTGCTCATTTAATCTTATACACAACTCTTGAGTAAGGTATTCTAATAATAACTTTTACACAAGTGAGCGTAAAGGAGTTAAATATGTCTCCAAAGTTATACAGCTAAAAGAATGGTGGATGGAGGACTTGAATTCGACTTTTATTCAAGGGGACATGATCTTAAGTATTAAAATATAATACAGATCTTAATATAGTCTCCATAGCTGTGTTCCCTAGGAAGCAGATTCTAGACAAAGATTTGTTTACAGGAAGTTTACAGTTGAATGAGTATAGGAAAACCACCTGTGAAGGGGTGAGGGATGCAGGATGGTACAGAAGGAGGTGAACTGAGTATATTGACGACACAGGTCTGCCTGGTGAGCTCTGAAAATGGAGTAGCTTTTCATAACTGTCCGAGATTGAGACAAGTGGGTCAGCCCTTAATCCTCCACATCAAACTCGACTTTGGATTGCATCTAGTTCTAGACAGAACATGTAACCTTGGAGAAAGTAGCTCTCTTTATTCAGGGAAAATTCCTGGGAAAGGACTTAGCCATGACTCATGAGCAATCTTCATGCCCAAGAGCTCTGAGGATATGTGTCTTCATCCTAGAGGGAGGGTTTGGGTTATTTACCTAGTATCCACCTATTGGCCATTTGTCTCTCTTCTTTTGGAAAATGTCTATAGATTCTTGGCCAATTTTTAAATGGAGTTATTTGCTTTTTTGCTATGAAGTTGCATGAGTTCTTTATGTATTTTGGATATTAAGCCCTTATCACATGTAGTTTGTGAATATTTTCTCCCAATCTGTAGGTTACCTTTTCAATTTATTGTTTCTTTAGCTGTGCAGAAGCTCTTTAGTTTGATGCAGTCCTACTTGCTTATTTACTCATATTTTCAAGAAAAAAAACTATATTGACTTAGTCTGAGAAATGGATTAATCCACCTTAGTTCAGTTGTCTGTGCTTCGTTCAGTTACATGTACAAGAGGGAGATTCACATAGTATAATAGGCCTTCAGGGTCCAGAGCAAGGGCAGATTATTTTCAGGGGACTTTTAGAAGAGGGCAGATCTCTAGTAGATCGATCTTAGTCTAAATACTTGGAATTCTCTGTTTTGTTAATAGCCTCTTCTACTATGATTACCCAATAAAATGCCTTTTTGATTCCCTGTGAACTTTGGCCATACTGTAACTGCTGCATGGGATGGAATCTCAAGGTTGGTTTGTTTTCATCTGGGGTAACTCTGTTTCCGCATGGAAATTTCAATTAAAACTTGAAAATTTGATAGGTCAAATATCTGAGGCTGGAAACAACAAGCTCAACAGAAAAAAGTTAGCTCCTATATTGTGCTTAAATTTAGACATGCTTTTGGGTTGGTCACAAAGCTGTACACTTCGATGCAAGAATGTACAATGTGCTTGGAGAATTTAGAGATTTGCTATCTAGTGGTAATATCCTAAATTGCAGTCAGCCATGATCCATAGGTTAACACTATTTTAACATTAAATGATTGCAGAAATGTCTTTTAAAAGTTCACAACAATACAAATTTTTAATAGTTTTTACTCTGTTAACATTTTCTTCCTTTTCTGCAAGGCACAGAGTTTTGTTGATGGAAGACACATTTCAAGTTTTTAAAAAATATTTTAAGTGAGAAAAAAATAAGAATTGATTTATGAGAACCAGCAAGTTGGCTATAAAGGTACAAATAACTCAGAGTATAACTATTTATATGTTAATAAATGTTAAAAACACTTCAAAAGTATCGTTGATACTTAAATTATCTAAACAGATAATTAACTTTAGCTTCCTAGACAATCCTTTACATTGTTAATATTTGCTGACATTCTAAGCAAAAGGTATTATTAGTTTATTTAGAGACTCTCACATTGACCTGTCTTCACAAAATAATACAAATAACACACAAAGAAGCATGCGAGTCTTGCTATCTTGAAGCCAGTGTTTAGTATAATTTTACAGTCAGCAGTCCAAGTGTTTTGACTATGCACATTTTGCTGCTTCTTTACTTGCTACACTCTACTTCAGCCATAAAATAAAAGGTAATGTATTCTGTCAACAGAATGAAATAATGCTACTAGGTAATAGAGTCTGAAATGTTTACAAACCTATAAATGAAGACTGCACCATTAATATGAATGAATATAATCAAAAGCTTTCATGATAATTGCTACACACATAGCATAGCATAACCTGGCCATTTTTAGTTTAATAGTTGTAGGCTTTATAATCAAGGAAAAACTATTAGTGCTCACAAGCACTGATTTTCATGTTACAAAGGATGTTCTTTTAAAATCCTTCCATGTCAATGTCAAGGCAATTATCATAGTTTCCTATGATTCCTTGAGAACTCAAACACACTTTGTATCATAACATATTTAACTTAACCATTTTGAAAAGTAGACTAGCTGATTTAGAAAAACTACTCAGTCAAGATGTCAAGTCAGGTGGGATTCTTTGTATTGGAATCTGACCACATGCCACGATCTCGGACAAATTCCACAATATTACATCCAAGGTATGAAAGAAGAGGCTTTGCTGGGTAAAAGGAATCTTATAAGGCCAACACAAGCAGGATGAGAAACTTCAGTTCATCTTTGATGGGCAGGATCAAGAACCACTGAGATCAACTTTCAAGGAAGGAGTTGTAGGAGTGGTACCAGCTTCAGCTCTCAGCTGCTACTGGGTTTACATAAGTTGTGGAGAGCCCTCTCACCCAATGTCAGACCCCTACTGGAACTACATCTTATGACTCGTAAAGGCAGGATTGTGGGCGCCAAATGTTCACAGATTATCTGAAGAGACCTTGGCAGCTGTGGAATATTACTGTCCCAATCTATGTGGACAGCTGAGCTCAGGTGCTAGTCCAACGTCTACATACAGATGCACACCTGGTTCAAAAACGCCAATTATTTAGTCAAACAATGAACATTCAGTACCATTATCCCGTAGAGCTCAATGCAATATGTAAGTAAATTTTTCAATTAAACCAATATGTTTCTTCACTGAAAGAATTAGAAAAAATAATCAAGCCAGACATAAACGAAGACATAGTTTCAAGTTCACAGACTTAAGTATAGATAGATAGATAGGTAGATAGATGGAACATTTACTCTTTATCAAAAACCTAAGAATGAAAAGGAAATAGTAATAAAAAACATAAGAAATTCATGAAGATTGTTTGATAACAATAATAATTTTGCATATAAGTGAGCATAATTAATAATTTAGGTACTAACATCCAACATTAAGAATGATATAGAATTTTCTAGAACATCTAAGAACTTATTGTATTTTTCTGAAAATAAAACACATATACTGAGACTAGTAACATACTTATATCTTCTCTAATATATGACCTACTATTCAAAGAAGGATTCTGTACCATTTATTCCTTCATTGCAGACATGATCTGAATACTAGAGAGCATCTTTACAAAACCATGGCCATGTGCAAATCATAAAAATAAATATGGATCATTTCCTTACGTGAATTTATCTGACTTAACTCTGGATTGCACGGTACACTATTATGTATACCAGTTCTAAGCTCCCCTTTTTAAAGGTCTGGTTCTGCAAACATTTTGTTTGGTCTTCCCTTGATAGTGGGTAGAAATCTGTTAAATGACATTTAAAAAATTGTAACTTAAGTGGGGAGAGGGGAGTAACGGCATTATATCAAAATAAGTGACCTGGGCCTGGGGCTATGGTCTTTATGTAAAACTCTCACAAGCATTTTGCGACCTTAAGAAGTAAGGACTTATGAGCTCTTAGGCTCTGCTTGGCTACTCTATAAGACACTTCCATTCTTGTCTGGTTGAGCAAATAGTAAACACAACATCAAAGGAAAGAAATCCAGCTTTACATTGTGAAGTACACATTTGACTTTCCTTTTTTTGTACTAAAAATGCATAGAGAAGAGAATCATTATACATGGCATTGTTTTCAAAATAGAAAAATTGTGTCTATTGGGACATTCTTTAGGCTTGTTCAAAAAGAAAATGTTCTTCTCTCTCTCTCTTTTTTTTAAGTATAAACAAGGGAAATGATTTCTGACTGTCTTGTTACTATAGGAAACTATATTTTCAGCAGGAGAGAAATAAGATTGCTTTCATTATTTTAATTGTATGACAGTTTTCCCAATGCAGAAAGGAATTGACTTTGGAGGCTTAAAAAAGCACTCATATGTAATGAAAACTCCTTGTCACATCGCAAAAGCATATGATATTGTCCTACCTTTCAAAAAGATGTGAAACTTTCTGCAGCTGTTTCACATAAAGTATTGTGACACTGGGTAATTTAACTTTTGAAATATTTCATCCATTAAAAAAAAAGTTTTTTGAGGCAGAGTTACAGATAACCCAACTGCATTCATTCATATTCACTGTTTGCTTTTGTTGAATGCATAAATGATTTGCCCAACTGTGTAATGAAGTTTATTCCAAGTTTTCCCTAAACTCTATCCATTTTCCTTTGGAATGGAGTGGATGAGTTATATAAAATCTGCAATTTATGTGCAATGAGGTAAAATGCCAGCAATGGAAGTGTTCTGATTTAACTACAAGGAAAATATTTGGTTGGGAGCAGGTATCTCTTCTATATTTGTAACCTCACTTTTCTTTTTTAGGTGTTGTTTTTATTAGTACACAGTAGCAATGAAAGAGTAAATTGTAAACATTCATCATCTAAGCATTGCGTTTATGGATTTTCTCATATGCAGCACTTTGCGTACTTGGTGATATATGTAAGAACCCAAGAGAAATGAAAGGTTGTAACTGTTCACTGATGATGAATCTCCCATGAGAGTTTAAAAATGAGTTAAAAAAAAACAACAACTCTGTAACAGTAGGCTAACAGGAAAATACTCATTTAACGTGCTTTAGATGCATCATCTGTGGCTTACAGGGACAATGAATTTTGTGCATGCTAGCATGTGTATGCCTTTACTTCCTGAAAAGCCCTCTGCATCTATCCTATATTTATGCACAACCTGCCATTCTCAAATCTAGATAAAAACTGCGGGCTTTGGAAGGTGGCAGTCATTTCCAGATGCTAATTTTCCATAACATCAGCAGATATCAAGAGTAGTCGTATGCTTTTTATTTTGTTACATTGGCAGTTGAAGCAATGATATAAAAATGTAAATGTGTTAATGACAGCTTTTGGCTTACACGTGATTTAAATGCATAGATGCCACGGGTCCATGAAAATAGATGCCCATTTAGATTTGAAAATTCATTTAATTACTGTGCATAATGGGTGCACAGTAGAGTTAATACGCTTAGGCATTGATTAGTGATTGATAGACATTAGGGCTGAAATACTACATAAAAGTTAAGTTCCATCCCTCATCTTATGAACTGGCTGTGTCCAAAATGATTATCATTTGTTTTTTGTAAAGATATTCTGAATTTTTGTAGTTGTTTGAGAGCATAAACGTGAAGAGAGAAAAAGTGCTATTGCTTCCATTTATGTAAAAAAAAAAGACACACATTTTTTTTTGGAACTAACATGGTCTATAAAACATCTTCCATTGTTTCCAAGTAGTTCTTGTTAAGCATTAAACATGGAACTACCTTATTAAATAAGCATCTACTAAAGTACTCCTTTTTTTCCCCTTAAATAGAAGTAAATCACATACACACACAAAAATGTATAGCAAACAGGCTAAACTTAAATTCATTCTGAGTATGGCTTTATTTAGCTTAAACATCTTTTAACATACAACAATGGGAAATAATATTTAATGTTCTCAAATCATGCAAACTAGACTTCTTTGAGAGTACATTTTTCAAATGCTTTTTGGAATCTATATAAATGAGATTACCAAGAGGAAATGCGTATATCTTAAGGTTTATGAACTCAGATTGACAACGGGAAGCTAAAGGTGGTCAGTGCAGGAAGCAGAAGCTAAGCACCAGAAGTCCCTGGGTTGTAAGTACCTGTCCATCATCTCTTCTGTGACCTTGGGAAATGCCCTGCTTTCCTTTTGCCTCTATATTTTGTAAAAGGTAAAATATTTTTCTATTTCACATAGTTCTAGATTTTAGTGGAGGCACTTCAAATGCAGAAGTACTGCCTAAAGGGAAGAAATAGCGCTATTAGTAAAAACATAAGGGGCGCCTGGGTGGCGCAGTTGTTAAGCGTCTGCCTTCGGCTCAGGGCGTGATCCCAGCGTTCTGGGATTGAGCCCCACATCAGGCCCTTCCACTAGGAGCCTGCTTCTCCCTCTCCCGCTCCCCCTGCTTGTGTTGTCTCTCTCACTGGTTGTCTGTCTCTGTCAAATAAATAAATAAAATCTTTAAAAAATAATCTATATCTATAAAAAAAACACATAAATACGGTAAGCACAATTAAGGGAAAGGTGAGTCTAGCGCATTACTGGTATGAGGTGTGAAACTAAGCTAATTTAAGTTCTGTCCATCTTTACCCCTGGATGCTACCACATGCATAAAATGCCAAGGCACTAATTTATATTGTATACATTCTCTGAAAAGATCAAAGTCCAATGCTATGCCACTTACTCAGTGGCTTGTTTTCTTGAAACTTTCTCTGTAGCAGAGTCAAACATAGAAGAGATGCCAAACACCTCAAATAACTATTGTCAAGTCCCCTTATAGAACTATGCTATTGTTTCTGTCTTCACTCACAATTATTGACTATAGATAATTTAACATATTATTGTTTGCAGTTTGGGCTATTTTTCTCACAATCCACAGCAAGTAAGAGAGTTGAGCACAAAGGATTTGAGGTTGATGACAGGTGAAAAGCTCAGCTTGGGGAGAGCAGAAATGTCAAATTGACAGTCAGGTATCAAAGAATAAGACAGAAAAGTTATAAAAAAAATTGGGGCTGTATGGTGAGTTGACTACTCTTGACCCTGGATCTCCAACAACAAGAAAAAAGAAACTCTCTTTGATGTCCTCTGATTGCATTAAGTTTATAATCGATTTTTAAAAGATGTCATAAAACCATGGGAGAATTAAACCAGGGGAGGATATGAGAGATTATCTGAGACTATAATTTTTCATTTTACAGATGAAAAACTGAAGCAATATGAGTTTCATCATCTACATAAGCTTATAAATAAAGATTTAAAATTAATAAAATTTTACTTGTCGGGGTAAACTTTAGTTATTTATAAAGTTCTCTATGTGAGGTAGTTTATTCCTTAGCAATGTAGCATGTGTGTGTGTGTGAAGCTCTATAGCTATATGTATATATTCATATTTATTTTTATACCAACATATGCATCTTTCCAACAACTATATATGAGAAACATATGTCTTAGTTATCAAGTATAACATTCCTCCAATATTTTTACAATATTTTTTCAACTCACATTTGAGGTTGAACATATTTATGCTATTAGGATTCACCCTAAATTTACAAGTCTATATCTAGAAAATAAACCTAATCAAGTCCAGAATCACTTAATAGTCAGTAATGGGATGGGAATAAGGAAGCAGTCCCTGTTGAGTCCTGTTATCTTACAGATACACATGATAACAGATGGACTTCACTTAGGAAAATCTATTAGGGATATGCCAAATGGCAAGCCAAAAAAAGGAAGAGGAAATTAAAGAAATATTGGAAACTTTCAGGCCATGCATTAGCCCTTTATTGTAGTATGGTTTGTATTTTCCAAATGTGATGCATAAGCCACTTGCATGAGAACTATGCAGTCATGTGCTAAAGAAGTAGCTGGAATATCTGAATATCTGTGCAGGGAGAGAAGGAAAGAATGAGGCATGAGGAGCCAGCATCTCAGATTGCAGCATAGATCTGAAACTTCGTGACCAGGCCAAAAATTTGGAGATCCAGAGCAAAATTTACCCCCTCCACGCACACACACTTTATGGAGAATATAATTAGACTTTGGAAGACTTGTAAAGGAAGTAATATCTAGACAGAAACCTGAAGAATGAATAGAAATTATCCAGGAGAAGAGAGAGAAGTGTATCAAGAAAATAGTGCTTCAATAACAATAATTAGAATTAGTCCGTGTGTATAGACGTGAGGGTGAGATAGAAAACAGAGCGTCTTTGAGAAACTGAAAGGTGTTCAATATTTCAACCAGGGAATATGAGTAAGTAATTGTGGATGCCAGAGAATTAGGTCAGCTTATATCAGAAAGGTATTTATCAGACTGGGCAAGGAGTCAGGGTTTGAGAAAGAAATCTTTTGAAATGACAGAGATTAAGCATGTTTAAATATGGACAGAGAGGTTGAGGAATAAAGAAAGAGAAAAGGTCATTGACAGAGACTGTCTTTTGTAGAGATGGCATTGGCACTTCTGTTCCCTTGTAAGTAGTGGAAAGGTTTTCCTTATTTCTCTCCTCTCCTCAGAGTTACCTCCATTCTCTGATTGTTTTCCACTCATGAATCTTACTTCTCACCCCAGTGAAATTTGCTGTTAACTCTATGCACCCCACTGAGCTTGTTTTAAGCAAATGATCCCCTTTGAATAAATCAATAGTCTACTTACTTACTTCATTTTCAGTGACCTTTGATTATGTTGACCATGGTCTTCTCAAAAGAATCTCTTCATAATGCTTTCACATCTGCACAAGTTTGTTCATGGCAATATTTTCATAATAGCCTCAAACTGGAAGCAATTGAAATATTTATCAAAATTATAAAGGATAGGGGTGCTTGGATGGCACAGTTGGTTAAGCATCCAACACTTGATTTTGGCTCATGTCATGATGTCAGGGTTTTGGGATCAAGCCCCATGTCAGGCTCTATGCACAGTGCAGAGTCTGCTTGAGGATTCTGTCTCGCCCTTACCCTTTGCTCCCCCCTCCCCTTAAAAATGGATAAGTAAATCTTTAAAAAATTATAAAGGATAAATTATGGTGGTTTTATTTTTACTTTTACTTTTTGTGGTCATTTTAGTCAACAGATTATTATACAGTAATGAAAAAGAATGAATTTTAACTATCTGTAGGTGCTGACATGATGACTCTCACAAACGTTAATGCTAAGTGGAAAAAGCCAGAATCAAAATATGTTTCCAGTTATTTAAAACTCAAACTGCAGACCAAATTATATTATGCTTAGGAACTCAGGAGAATCGTTATTTTATGAGTGTGAGAAGAGTTGAAGTTGGTAAGGGACATGTGGGATTTTTTTCAGGGGTACCAGAAATGTTTTATTTTATTTTATTTATTTATTTTTTAAGATTTATTTATTTATTTATTTGACAGAGATAGAGACAGCCAGCAAGAGAGGGAACATGAGCAGGGGGAGTAGGAGAGGAAGAAGCAGGCTCATAGCAGAGGAGCCCGATATGGGGCTCGATCCCATAACGCCGGGATCACGCCCTGAGCCGAAGGCAGATGCTCAACCGCTGTGCCACCCAGGCGCCCTAGAAATGTTTTATTTTTTTATCTGGATTTTTGTTACATGAGTTCACTTTAAAATACTTTATCAAGTGGAACATTTGTATTTTATTAACATTTATCTACATGTGTTATATCTCACATGCTTTTAAAAAATTAAAAGCATTAAGTCAAGAATGCTAAATAAGAGCACCCTTTCCCCCTAGCTTTTATGACATTACGCTCTTGCATTTTTCTTATTTTTTTGACTGCATCATCTCAACATCCCTCTGTGGGTTCTACCATCCCTCAAGTTTTGATGTTAATCAAGACTTTTACTTATATCTATTCTCAGAATTCCCCTTGGTAATCTGCTGCTTTAACAAGCCTCCAGTTATTATCCACATGCCATCTATATATATTTCAAGTTCAGACCACTTTCTGAAGCTCCAGGCCTACATGCCCCACTCCATAATTAATATCTCTTCTGGAATGCCTCACAGCCATCTCAAATTAAATATGCCCCTCACCTAAATATTGTCCTACCAGAACATCTCTTTCTTCCAGCTTTTCCTCATTCAGTGAAAAACTATTTATACCCCATTGCCCAAGCGGTGGACTCGGGAGTTATGCTAAATTCATCTAGTCCATGTATTCCCATCCTATAAAATGCCAAACCCTGTGGAATCTACCTCCTAAATAAGCTCTAATTTGCCTGTGTCCCTTCAATTTTCTTGCCAACAAACTGTCCAGGCAACAATTAATGATTGCATTTCTGTGCCAGCATCCTTAGCGCATTCCTGACTTAAACATTGCCCCCTATCAATCTAACCCACAAAAAAAAAAAACAGCCAAATAAACATTTTTTTAAATGTAATCATGAATTCTGATCTTGTCATTAGCCTAATAAATATAGCATGTTTCTTCAAGTTTGTACAAATAATTTTTTCCCATTGACTAGATAAATTTCATTAGGATAGATTTGCACCCGCTTCTCAAAGGACACCATGCATATCTACATTAAATAAAGGACTGAAGTTATGCCAAACTTAAAATTACCAAAGAAAAAATAATATTTCATAACTACCAGAGTATGCATGACCGATATTGGATCATTCATTTCCAGAGCTTGCCCTTTATAAATACCTTACTCTAATAGAAGGAATACCACCTATGATCTCCACATATTTTCTTCCATATGTTCTTGCCAATTCCAAACCTAACAGCTTGAAAAGTGTTGGGAGATAAAAAAAAGAAACAGATTCTTCCCTTAGCTTCAATATCATGACACTCTAGCGTTTGTTTGTTTGTCTAGATCTTCACATCAGGCTTGAGTTGGAAAGCAGCTTACATTATGGAAATGCAAAAACCCAAGACTGTGAATGCAGAGAATGTGTTTGTTGTGTCTAGTGCTCTAGCCCTAACCCCTGGAAACCCTGCCTGGACACAGCAACTTTTCTCTGTTAAGAGTCTCCAATGAATGAGTGGAAATAGAATTGTTCTGCCAGATTCTCTTTTGAGAATCTTTGCCAAAATTTGCCCCCCAAAACTCATCAGTCAACAGTAAGCATTTAAAATGAAAGGTCATTATGTAGAAGGGTAAAGAGAAGGTAGTGATCTAACTGAAGTGAAGTAGACCGGACACTACGGAAAATGAAACAGCGGAAGTCGGGTTCATGGGAAATAAACAAGGAATCCTATTAACTGATTCGTGGGAGAGAAAGATATGGGACGTCTTCGAACAGGGCACTATCTTTTCGTGTTCTGACCTAATTGAACCACATGTTTGTAGAGTCTGATGAGCAACTCTTCTACCTTTACCTGCGGCATCTCTGCACTACGTGGTGGCTTACTTACTTAGTGACCGAAATGCCCAGTTAACACTTAGGTCAAATCGTGTAGACTGGCAGAAAAGAAGAATAGTAAGTGTCTCTCTGAAGTAGAATGGGGGAGATGGCATTGCTGGAGATCTCTTGTCCTCTGTGGAGGAGTGAAAATTGGTAGGTGGTCTGAAAAAGCATGCTAGTTGAGGTGGCGTAGAGAGGATAAAGCAATGAGTGAAATGGATAAATAATTGGACCAGAACAAGACCTTCTAGTTTTCCTTCTCAATTCTAATACTTCCTAGCAGAGAGGCCCTGGGGAATTCACTTAATTTTCCTGAGTTTGGTTTTCACATGTGTAAAATAAGGATAAAAACTACCTTGCCTACCTCTCTGAGGCTTTGGGAAGATCAGGCTGGATAATATCCATGAAACAGCTTTATGAAATTTATAGTTCCCTTTAAATCATCGTTTTTGTTATAATCATTATCATAAAGCACTCTAGCGTGTACAGTGGGACTTCTTTACTGAAAGTGTGTCTTTTGTCTTTTAAGAGAGATTCTAAGGTGAGTCCCACCTTTGTATTCAGTGGTAACTGAAGAGCTCATCCCTGGAGTCTGAGAAGTCAAAGCAGAGCACAAGAAACTGCACGTACAGGTCTGAAACCTGACTAAAGATCAGGGAACTACAGAGTATAGTTCAAGATAAAGCTGTCTCTTGATCACTTTCTCTGGGGAGAAAAAAGAAAAGAAAAAGGAACAAGAAGAAAAGGCAAAAAGACTGCCGCCCAGAATGGAAGTCTTGATATAATAATGTCTGAGTCTGGCTTCTTGAGAGGAGTTTAATCACTGCTTAGTCAAGGAAGAGGCAGAAGGAGGGCTGTCACCACATTCTCTGAAGAGACAGGTCAAAAATCTGCCTCTGCTTTTTGTGACAATTAATCCCACTGCATTCTCTCTGCAAGAGACCCTGAGAATGGCAAGGGCTTTATAGATATAAGGAATCTTTCTGACGGTTACACATCCAGATTCCAAGCAGAGTGTGCATCTGTGTGTCCATCACAGTGGATAGTGACAGTATGGCTAGAGAATACTTACACAATAAAAGAAGAGAAAGTACTCTTAGAGTCTGAGTGCCTAATTACAGGTGCAATGTGTTTAGATTCTTGGTTGGCATTTTGAAAATATTTCTACAGTATCATCAATGAAGCCTAAATTTAAACAGTGTGGTTCATCTGAAATTTGGGTGCCCTATTGAATTAAAATCAGAAATGAATCCAGTTGCTCCAATATTTCTTCCTCCAGAGAATATAGAGTTGGGAATGGGGATTTAATTTGGGAAAAATAAGAATCTCTTGAGCTGCCTCACACATAGCACATTAAAGCCAGCCTAGTTTTATTTCTTTTGTTCACTTGTAGTTGATTCTAAGCAAAAGCGAAGAAAGAGGAATTGTTTGATTTTGGGATGGTTTTACGCTTCCCAATTCTCAATGATTTACCACATCTTTAAGCCCTCACCCTGTGTCACTAAACAACTGAGAGTTTTGTTGTATCTAGCAAAGTCACAAGAAGAGGCAATTGCAACAGAACACAGTGTCTAAAGTCACATATTTCAATATCACAAAGATGTTGGAGATAATTTATTTATGTCCTTTTAATTTGCAGATCACAGAAATGAGATTGAGAAAAATTAAATGGCTTCCAAGGTTACGAAACTTATTAATGTTGAAACAGGTTGAAAACCCAAGTTTTCTGACTCCTGCATCAGTGAAGTTGCCTCTGTGTGTTGCCTCTCTCCCTCTTTTCCCCAGACTTAGTTCTGTGCTAATGCTTCCAAACAAGAACTCAGTGCTCTGTGAACATGTCATGTTCTTCAGGCAGCAAGAATAAAACTATTGTGGTAATAACGTTTTCACATATTTGCTATATTGATAGGTCCAGAACAGGCAGTAAAAAAATCATTTGATGCCTTTCAAAAATATCTGCTGTAAATAAGCATCCTTCTCTGAGTTGCAGAGACAGCATTGAAACTCTGTGAACTAACATGCCAGCAACAGGGACTGTACTCTGTGCCATTTTTCTATATATTCAGTAATGATGTCATTTTATAAATAAGCTGATACAAATTTCTAAAGAAGGAAAATAAACATAAGATAAAGTTATGAAAAACAAATAATGCTTGAACGTGCAAGATAATATTAGAACAAAAACATGGAGACTAAGGTGAGAAACTACTGCGTATATGCCCATCATTAAAATTAATTTAAAAAAGGTTAACCTGCACATAATAATATTTTTTTCGTAGGTGGAGGCAAAAAAAAAAAAAAACCAACACAATTACAATTATTTGTGTGTATTGTTGTAATTAAGGAGGTTGCTTGTTTGGGTTCACAGTTTGTTAGGAATGAACATCTCAAAAGACTAAACAGGAATTTAAAAAATGAATAAAAACAAGTATTTATATAATTACAAATATTTGGCATTCACTAAGCTGTCCAATCTTCTTGTCCTGACTGAAAAGTGAAGAAGGTAAATATGGAGTTTATATAAGTTTTATTTTGGTATAAGGGTGTCTTCCATCCCTAAGGTGCCTGGATATATGTGTACATTAGGCTGAATAATGCCTCCCCCCAATCCACCACCTCCACAATAACAAACAACAACAAGAACAATGACAACAACAAAACACAAAGAAACAGATACTCAAATCCTAAGCCCCTCTGAATACTATCTTATTTGGAAAAAAGAAATTTGAAGTGCGATTAAATTAAGGCTGTTGAGATGGAGAGATCATTGTGGATTATGAATGTGGTCCAATATGTAATCACAAGTCTTGTACAAGGCAGGCAGAGGGACGTTTGACAACAGGGAGCAGAAGTCCAGGTAACCACAGCAGCAGAGTTTGCAGTGATGTGGCCAAGAGCCGAGGAATATGGCAGCCACTGAAAGCTGGGACAGGCAAGAAATGGATATTCCTCCAGAGCCTCCAGACTGAACCAGTCCTGCCGCCTCCTCGATTTTGGCCCTCAAAGACTCATTTCAGTCATCTGGCCATGAGGATTGTGAGAGAATAAATGTCTGTTGGATTGTGAGAGAATAAATGTCTGTTGTTTTAAGCCATTGGGTTTGTGGTGATTTGTTAAAACAGCAGTTGGAAACCAATATAATAGCAACAGATAAATTTATTAAGATAAGGAATGGTGTCATCTGATCAGAAAAATATTAAAATTAAATTATATCCTTACCCTGGAACTTTGGAGGAAAAATCTCACTGAAAAGTTTAATATCTTCATATGATCATCTTGTTTTCCTGTTGTTAAATTCATCAGAAAAGGGAAATGCATAATATGTCATATAACCTGTGCTCTGGATTAGGCATTGGCAGAATTTTGGCAAATCCTAATAATCTCGAAGATGGCTCATCCAGGATACCTGTAAATAAATTACTCAGTAAGAGCTGCTCCCAGTAGAAGTTCATCCCAATGTACAGCTTTCATATCTAAGTACTTTTTCCTCTGATATTCTCTCTATATCTTGTCATACTCATTTAAAGGAAAGCTATTTTTTAAGGTGATGTACTGCACTGGTCTGCACCTGGATATTTCCAGGATGTGGGGATCTTGCAGGTCACAGTATCATGAATGATCCTTACCATGCCCGGGGGAGAACATAAATGAAGGCAGGTGAGATGTCCTGAGCTCTTGCTCTCATATCTGCTCCCCCAACACCCATCTCCATCTATTTACAAGGTATTATTACCTAGGGGTAGAAGCCAAATTCTAACCAATACGGAGAACTCTCCAGGGAGCAGTAACTTGAATTGGAATAAAGGTCAAGCTATTTACAAGAATGTAAATGTGAAGGTGTCCGCTCATTTTATTTTATGGACCCGTTCACAAGTTCACAAATAGCCCTGGGAAAGAGAACATGAGATTAAATCAAAAGTAAGTTTTAATAGGTAGAACAGAGAATTTGGAAGCTGAAGTTCTGTAAGTGAATCTGAGCTTTACCCTTTTCAGATACTTTCCTCACGTACTGTGGCAGATACACACTAAGGTGAATCCCAGTGAGCCACACTCATGTAAAATACGCACCACCACCCCACCACCCCACCCCTGGGAGGATGGGTGGAATCTTTGATTTGCTTCTGGTCAATAGAATATGGCAAAGGTGACAGGATGTCACTCCATGATTGCATCGCATTGTATGAGACTCCCATCTCAGCAGACCAGACAGATTCTCTAGCTAGCCTTAAAGATATTAGGTGCCATGCTGTAAGAAGGCCTGTGGGAGGGTTATGTGGCAAGACCTGAGAGAGAGGAGTAACTCAGAGAGCTGAGAGTGATCTATGCATGCGAGTCAGCAAGAAATCAGAATCTTCTGCAAACAATCATGTGAGCTAGGAAGAGAACTGGACCCTGGGAAGGAACAAAACTAGTTGGCATCTTGATGGCAGCCATGGGAGACCCTAGAGGACTCAGCCAAACTATGTCCTAACTCCTGATCCACAGAACCTATGAGATAGTAAACATATGTTGTATTAAGCTGCTAGGTTTGTAGTAATTTATTAAAAAACAATAGAAAATTAATACATCCATAAAATCTATAAATCACCTTCTTAGAGTTTGTCAAATAATGCCACTAGAATAACTTGTGCATAGTAAAACTCAGTGAATATTAGTTATCAACATGCTTAATTGACAACTTTGAAAAATAAGAGATTAACACCAGGCAAGATCTATAAACCTATAGTTCTATAATTTTTTTTCATATATAGAGGGGCTAGACTATCCTTAAGCTTTAAGCACTTTGTTGAACCTGATAATTCCCAAAACAAAATAAATAATCTAATCAACCTAAAGACTTGGAGGACAAACATTTTATCACTGTCCTCAGCGGGTATGAATCCACTGTTTTACATTTTGATGTATCTAGTCTTTGACACTGACATCACATTCTTTGAATAGAATTCGTTTCATGTAAATTATTTTAAAAGAATTTCCTTAATCCCAATAGATAATTGTGAGTTAATTATTTGGGGAGAAGGGTTAGTAGAACAAGCTGGACTCTAGATCTTAACTTGTACTTGGACAGCACTTTGCAAACACATCCCTTGTGTGGACTTTGAAGTCAAAGACCTGGGCTTACATCTAAGTTCTGTTATTACGTTTCATTTGACCTTGAAAATCACTTTTCCTGGGACCTCAATTGTCCTAACTTCAAATGAAAGTTTCCCTCATTATTACTGCTGGTGTCTATGAAGATATTTTCTAAATTGTAATGCCCTATGAAATGTTACTTATTGTTTATTTCCCATTTTACTGATCTTTTATAAACATAAGAATGACAAATAAGAAGTCCCACAAGTTCATTTTTTCTTTTGTTCCTCTTGCCTTTGGAGATGTGTCATGAAAAAAGTTGCTGTGGCCGATGTCAAAGAGGTTGCTGCCTATGTTCTTCTCTAGGATTTTGATGGATTCCTGTCTCACATCGAGGTCTTTCATCCATTTGGAGTTTATCTTTGTGTATGGTGTGAGAGAGTGGTCAAGTTTCATTCTTTTGCATGTAGCTGTCCAATTTTCCCAGCACCATTTATTGAAGAGACTGTCTTTATTCCACTGGATGTTTCTTTCTGCTTTGTCAAAGATTAGTTGCCCAAAGAGCCGAGGGTCCATTTCTGGGTTCTCTATTCTGTTCCATTGGTCTATGGGTCTGTTTTTGTGCCATTACCATGCTGTCTTTGTGATCACAGCTTTGTAGTACAGCTTGAAATCCGGCAAGATAAAAAGCTTCTGCACAGACAAATAAACAGTCAAAAAAAAAAACAAAAAAAAAAACAAAAAAAAACCCTAAGAGGCAGCCCACAGAATGGAAGAAGATATTTGCAAATAACACTACGGATAAGAGACTGGTATCCAAGATCTACAAAGAACTTCTCAAACTCAATATAAAAGAAACAAATAAACAAATAAAAAAATGGGCAGAAGGTATGAACAAGACACTTTTCCAATGAAGACATACAAATGGCTAACAGACACATGAAAAAATGTTCAAAATCATTAGCCATCAGGGAAATTCAAATCAAAACCACACTGAGATACCACCTTACGCCAGTTAGAATGGCAAAAATAGACAAGGCAAGAAACAACAATTGTTGGAGAGGATGTGGAGAAAGGGGATCCCTCCTACATTGTTGGTGGGAATGCAAGTTGGTACAGCCACTCTTGAAAAGAGTGTGGAGGTCCCTTAAAAAGTTAAAAATTGAGCTACCCTATGATCCAGCAATTGTACCCCTGGGTATTTACCCCAAAGATACAGACGTAGTGAAGAGAAAGGCCATATGCACCCCAATATTCATAGCAGCATTGTCCACAATAGCTAAATCGTGGAAGGAGCTGAGATGCCCTTCAACAGATAACTGGATTAAGAAGCTGGGGTCCATATACACAATGGAATATTACTCAGGCATCAAAAAGAATGATTTCTCAACATTTGCTGCAACATGGACAGGACTGGAGGAGATAATGCTAAGCGAAATAAGTCAAGCAGAGAAAGACAATTATCATATGGTTTCACTCATTTATGGAACATAAGAAGTAGGAAGATCGGTAGGAGAAGAAAGGGAAGAAGAAAGGGGGGGGTAAACAGAAGGGGGGAATGAACCATGACAGACTATGGACTCTGGGAAACAAACTGAGGGCTTCAGAGGGGAGGGGGGTGGGGGAATGGGATAGGCTGGTGATGGGTATTAAGGAGGGCATGTATTGCATGGTGCACTGGGTGTTATACGCAAGTAATGAATCATGGAACTTTACATCAAAAACTAGGGATGCACTGTATGGTGACTAACATAATACAATAAAAAATATTATAAAAAAAGAATGACAAATAAGAAAAAGAGGTCTCTCATGTGTTCTCATTTTCTACAGTCTCAATAAGGTAGGTAAATTCTTGTTCTGTGATAGTCATTTTTAAAATAAATTATTTTAACTCTCTCTTTTATTCTTCTCTAGCAGTTACATCTGCTGCTCTCACACTCATTATCCTTCCCATCTCTTCAGTTTCTTTCATTCAAGTGAGAAAATCCATCAAGGTGATCAAAGAAAATGTCAAACATGGTAAAAAAGTTGAGTTAGATCATCAGCGCACTTCAAAGACTTCTGACTATGGCATTATCACAAGAAAGCAAGTACCCAGCAAACTGTTATCAAAATCACTGATCAGGTCTTAGAAGAAATTAATTGTGCTACATGTTAAAATTTATGATAGAGAATCCTGGATTTTATAACTCCTAAAAAGCAGTATTGCATATAATGTAGCATTGTATGTAATGAAACATGTCTTAGTAGATTTGGAAAGCAAGGCCTCCAGTTTGATGAGGGGCCGATCCTCAGAGGGATTCCATTTAACTTTGCATTAAGCACCTAGAAAGACATTTACAACTATTATCTCTAAGGAAGGAAGCAGTAAATATTTTCTATCTAAATTATCATACTTCTAAACTATGTGGTGAAATATATAATTCTGGACAGCAGGTAATAAGCCTATTTGCTTTTTTTTTCTTTTAAGATTATTTATTTATTTGAGGTGGGGGGAGGCAGAGGGAGAGAGGGAGAGTCTTAAGCATGGAGCCCTATGCAGGGCTCATCCAACAACCCTGAGATCACAACCTGAGCCATAACAAAGAGTTGGACACTTAACCCACTGAGGCACCCAAGCAACCCCTGATGATCAGATATTTCTTATAGATATTTGTATAAAGTAATATTGGCTCGTTTAAAAATTTTATCAGATAGAAAAGCATACAAAGAAAACCAAAATCTTTCTCTCCCGTTCCCAGTTCTTCACAAATATGACTAGCCTTAACCTAGTCTTTGTTTCAGGTGATGCTCCTAGCAGGGAAGGGCATTTTCACTGAGACCTGAAGCAAAGGTTAGGACATAGCCATTGCATAACATGAAAAAAAAATATTACTATTAGAAGGAAAGTCATATGTAAAGGTCCTTGGTGAATGTGGAAATAGTGTCGAGGAAAAATAAAGAACTTTAGATTTCTGGAAGATACATATTAAAGAGAAAAGTTGTGAGAGAAGAACCTATAAAATTAGAAAGGGATTATGGGATCTCATAAACCATGTTGAGGAATTGTAGACTAACCTAATGGGGGAAAGGTATTTACTTAGATAACTTAAGGATGGCAGGAGACAGACCTATGTTGTGTGCTAAAACAAAGGGAAAACATCAGCACTTTGCTTTTAACAGTTTGGCTGCTCAGATATCCTAAGAAACAAACAGCTGGAATCATTGTTTTAAAGGTCGATGAGATCATAAAGACAAAGGGAATCCTAGAGGGACAAAGTATAAAAAAAGCTTAAACCAGAAAGTTATCGCAAAAACTACAGGTGACAATGGAAGCATAAGTCTGTATAATGCACTGGATTTCAATTCTTATTTGGGTGGTGAGAGAGAAGTTTGATAATGTTGGAGAACCTGAACAGAGATACCCTCCATGTAGAATTAGGACCATTGCAGGGCAAGAAACTTAGTGTGATATAGGTAAGAAAAACACCCATTCTCTGGCAATGAAAACTGCCAAGGAATATTTTGTATCCCAGACTTGGAGTCAGGTTTTAAAATTAGAGTCTGTACCAAGAACCTTAGTTGTGACAGGGTATAATTTGGCATAACGTAAGCAATTAAAAACTCCTAAGAGACAAATTAAAATTAAAAGTGTGGTGAGTAATACCTTTATCTTTCTGACATAAATAATCGCTATCCTCCTGGAGTAACATATCTTCAGCACAGGGCTAGCATCATTTCCACAGCAGACTTCTCATCATAAACTTTAGATGCCAGAAGGCTTTGGGCTCATGTATTCATAGTGCTAAAACCAAAAAACAAAATGAAACAAAAAAAACCTGTCAAACAAGAATCCTGTAACTGACAACCATCCTTCAACAGTGAGGGAGAAATTAAGACATTCCCAGATAAACAAAAACTGAGGGAGTTCATAACCACTAGACCTATCCTGCAAGAAATCCATGTTTAAGGATTGGTAGACTTAATACTGATAAGATGTCAGTACTACTCAAAGATAACCACAGATTCAGTGGAATCCCTACAAAAATCCATCCTAATATTCATATAGAATCTCAAGTGACCCTGAGTGGCCAAAGCAATCTTGAAAAAGAAGAACAAACTAGGAAGGTTCACACTTTCTAATTTTAAAACATTACAATTACTATTCAGTAATCAAAATGGTGTGGGACTGATAGAAAGACAGATGTATAGACCAACGGAAAAGAACAGAAAGCCAACAAAGAAGCCCTTGAGTGTATGTTCAAATGATTTTTCACATGGGAACCAAAACCATGCAATGGGGAAAGGACAGTCTTTTCAATAAATGGTCTTGGAAAAAATGGCTATCCACAGGCAAAAGAATGAAGTTGGACTCTTACCTAACACCACATGCAAAAATTAACTAAAAGTTCATTGAAAATTCATCAAATTCATTAAAGTTAAGAGCTAAACTATAAAACTCTTACATGAAAATGTAAGGGAAAAGCTATATGAAAGTAGATTTGGCAGTGATTTCTTGAATATGATACCAAAGTCACAGACAACAAAAGAAAATTATAAACAAACTGAACTTTGTGAAAATTAAGAATTTTATGTATCAAAGGACACTATCAACATAGTGATAAGACAGCCTACAGAATGGGTGAAAATATTAATCATATCTCTGATAAGAGATTAATATTCAGAATACATAGAGAACTTCTAAATTCAATACAACAATGACAAAAACCCCAAACAACTGAATTCAAAGATGTGAGCAAAGGACTTAAATAGAATTTTTCCAAAGAAGGTATATAAATGGTCAATAAGCACATGAAAAGATGCTCAACATCAGTAATCATTAGGAACATGCAAATAAAAATCACAATTAGACTGTATTTCACATCAGGTAAGATGGCTACTATCAAAAAATCAATAAACAAAACAGAAAATAAAACATTTGTAACAATGTGGAGAAAGTGAAACACCTGTGCATTGCTAGGGGGAAATATAAAATGGTGCAGCCACTGTGGAAAACAATATGGAAGTTCCTCAAAAAAATAAAAATAGGATTACCACGCAATAATCTCCACTTCTGGGTACATAACCAAAATCACTGAAATCAGGATCTTGAAGAGATATTGATATATTCTTGTTTATAATGGCATTAGGCACAATAGCCAAAATATGGCAATGACCCAAAGTTCCATCAGCAGATCCAAAAGCATCCTGACTTAAGCTTGTAAATTCTTTGCCTTTAAGCCTTTCTCAGTGATTTAAGGGGAAAAAATAATCCTTTAAGTGACATTCACTTTGTTAAAAGCTGGAAATCTAAAGGTTATGCAGGTATTATTTCTTATCTCAAATGGATAAAAAGCACATAAGATTTTTTTTTCAGGTCTGCATAATGCTGTAACAATTTTAACTTTTTAGAAAAAGTTAAATCAAAGAATGAGGATGTACTCAGTGCATCTAAATCTCATTCCTCTCATATCTAACATAGTCAATTGTCTTACTCAGTTTGGGCTTCTATTAAAGAATACCATAGACTAGATGGCTTAAACAAGAAACATGTACTTCTCATGGTTCTGGAGACTGAAAGGCCAAGTCAGGATGCCCACATGGTATTGGCTGGTGATGGCCCTCTTCCTGGTTTGTAGATGGCAATCTTCTTCTTGTATCCTTAAATGGCTAAGAAGGAGGGCTGGCTCTCTGCCTCTTATTAAGATGCTTAATCTCATCATGGGGCTCCATCCTCGTTGCCTAATTACTTCCCAAATTTCCTGCCTCCAAATACGATCACATTAAAGCTCCAGCATATGAATTTGGAGGCAGGGGACACAAACATTCAGCCCACAGCATCCAGCAAATTCTGTGTTTCTATATATTTTTCTAAATTGTGCACAAAAACTGAACAATTTCTTCTTTTGCTCATCACTTTCTTGCAATTCATCATAGATAGCAAGAAGAAAATATTTGGAATTAGCATCATTCTGTCCACAAATATCAGTGGCCAGCTCTCAGAAATCATTAGTTATCATTTCCATTTTTCTCATATATGTTGATCTTCTTTCCAGCTTTGAATAACCTTTCCTCACTATCCTAATATTTCTTAAAATAATGTCCTCAATCCTCTCCCAGCTTCCACTGAGTCTTCTCAAGGCACGCCCAGTTTTCAAAACAGTCTCCCAAAGCCTTCTCAGCTTCTATCAGGCAAGATGCAGGAGAGAGAAAATAGGCCTTCCTCTCCATAGGAGGAATGTTCAAGAACTTGTGGCCATTTTTATTTTGTCATGTATGTTAATTGATACAAACACAAGAAGGAAAGCCCAACTGCTGAGCACATTTTGTCTTGGTCACATTATATCACTTTGGCTAACATCCCGTAGGCCAAATCCGAAGTCAAGGGACAGGAAAATGCATTCCTGTATCAGTGGGAAGAACTGCATGGCAAAGGGCAGGGAGGATGCATATTTGTGGTCAATAACTCAGTCTCCCGGAAGAGCCCTTAGGGGCAAAACATAGCCTAACTTTTCTTCTATCTTCATATTCAACCCTACTTCAATGTCCTTTTAGAGTATGAAGGCAGCAGACTTAATAGGCATTTCAATACATATAAGTATGGAATTGGGAAGTGTTTTTGCCAGATTCCAAAGAGGGAGAAGAGTCCTATTTTTCATCAAATCTGGGTCCTGTTCTGATACATTTGCCACAGACTCCAGCTCTGTGGGAAAAGAACGCCAAGATATACACATGTGGAAGGAGAAGGAAGGGCGTCCTGTCGGTCCGCTTTACTTCTTTAAGGTTTCATATGAACTAAATAATCATGCCATTTCAAGTAGAAAGTAATTTTAGTCATGAAATGAGGTTTCCTTTTGCCAGAGGGAGGCAAGAATGGAAAGAGCACAATTTGTAACAATCGTTTTTTAATGGTAATAGAGGTATATGTGGGTATAGCAGTCGTATCCAAATACAAACCATGACGTTCAAGAAAGGGAAATTCATGATTATCTGCATATTGTGCTACTGTCCCACTAGGAAATAGAAAATCACACTTCTAGAATAGCTTTCAATTAATGGCTCTTATGTATTATAGTATATCTAGTTTTTTATTGTGTCATTAATGGTTAATATGGTACAATTAGTCCTTAAGCATGTGATTAATATTCTACTAACTGCTTAATGCTATTTGGCATTCATTACCAATGAATAGATATTTAATAAATGCCAGCTTATTCCTTGGCAACAATGCAGATGAAGTTTTCTTATTTCTCTGTGAATATACCCTACTTTCCCTATCTTCTCCTCCCAGGAAGCCCTCAACTTTCATGGTGACACCCATTTAAGGAAATATCAGTATATATTAAGTATATGTTATAGCTTATTTTGTTAGTGGTGTTATTGTTTTATAAATAAAATGTTTAGAATATAAAATATTTTAGGATGTACATGTTTTTTTAACCCTAACTGAGTAATCATGAACAATGTCTGTGCTTTCTCTTCTTCCATAATTCATAAACTATAGCTACCGTAAAGACAGCAAACTAACTGCCGTAATTAGGAAATCAATATAAGTGTGCCAAGATGATGTCACCACTTCGAAGGACAATAGAAAGTTCAACAGTTAAATGAATGTATCAGAGAAGAGTATTCACTGGAGTCTAAAATACTGTGAATAAACAATTCCTGAAGCTTATTTTCCCTGAGGAAGGATACCCATTATTTGGCAAAGGGCAGAGAGGAACATATATACAGGGTCATAGAATTTTCGTGTTCTATGAATATAGCTGAAGTAAGCAAGAGGTTGAAAGTCTGGGGATTGAGAACACAATCATTTCAAGCCTTTATTAGTGTCTTTACTTCGTTTTAAATTATAATTCATTACATGGTAAATATTATTATTTATAAATATCTAACATCATGTCTGAAATAAAATATGGAAACCACCTAGGGGGGTTAGGGATTTTTAAATGATAGTCCTTATCATTAGCTTTTTCAATCTCTATAGGCACTCTCATTTTGCATCTAACTAGGCATTCTGATTTCTTACCACATTTTACTTATGTCCAAATATTTGTTACTTTACATACACATGTATGCAACTGTTATTCCGAGTAATTAGAATGAAATTATAAACCAGTCTTTTTTATTTCCTGGATTGATGTTAAAATCCAATTCACTTTGACCCTCCCCTCCAAAAAAACCCCCACACAATTCTTCTAATCTACAATTTAAATAAATGGGCAGAGGGGAGTATTTGTAATTCACAGCACAGTAGTGAAACTCAAAAAATATCCTCCTCAAAAATATTTTCTCCTGATTATTCTGCAGCCTTGTGTTCAGACGTAGTCCTGACAAACTTATTTGTAACCGTACTATGGTAATGTGCAAATTCTGGGTTGTCTATCTCACAATTTTCAGTATCTATCATTTTTCATAGTTTGATGTATCAGTTACATTGTCTATTTTTTCATCCTATTGCACATCATAGAGTTGACTTCACTGAGGACATCTGAGAAAGCCCGGTGTAAGGGATTAAAATCCATAAAGCATTACTATATATGTGTGCATCTGTAAGAGAAGAAAAATCTTCCTCAAGCATCTTCGGGTTTACGGATGGATCTGAAAATTAAACTGATAAAGAGAGATGAACATGAAAAAAGCCTATATATTTATTTTATATAAGTTTTATAAGACACAGGAGCCTTCATAAGGAAATGAAGACTGGACGAAATGGCTGACCCTTAGTACTTTTATGCTGGATGTAGTGAAGAGTGGACACCCGGGGAGAGATTTGGTGGGTCAGAGGGTATGAGGGAAGTGTAGCAAATTGGGGGAAACAATGGGGCCTGTTTGTTCAGATTCACCTCAGTGTCCCTTTGTCTTTGGGGAAAATGGTGCTCCTTTCCTCAGGGTATAAGGAGGCACGCCCCACAAAAAGTCTTTCTGACCGAATTTAGGAGAAAAGGGTGAGGGGAAGGCCATGGTGACCTTCCTGCTTCTGCCATTTTATCAGACTTCTTCAGCTTAAAATATTCAGTATGCTAAGGTGCCATATTTTAAGGTAGCGTGTTCTAAAGCCCATCAGTTATGTACTAAGTAACAAATATTAGCATACATAGAAAAAGAGTAAGTGATTAGAGTTACCTGGATTTTGTTAAGGACATTTTAATGGAGAAGAAAGATTTGAGCATGGTTTTGAAGACAGGTGGAAATGAAGGAAACAGAAGGCCCTCAAGCTCAAACAGAGAGGTAACATATAGCAGCTCTGTCCACCCCACCATTCCTGTTACTTTATTTACCTATAGTTATGCACACTCTTTTCTCCCCCATCTCTTTTCAACACACACACACACACTCACAAATAATCCTTTTTTTTCTGTTTTATTGAGATATTTTTTGACCTCTGAACAAAGAGTAAATAATTTATCTTTCACACCTTCTTTACTGGACTATAACCCAAATAATTTTATATTTTGAAATTAATTCAAAAATAGCCAAATACTGGGGCGCCTGGGTGGCTCAGTTGGTTAAGCGTCTGTCTTCTGCTCAGGTTATGATCTTGGGTTCCTCGGATCAAGCCCTGTGTTGGGCTCCCTGCTTAGTGGGCTCCCTGCTTTCTCTCTCTCTCTCCCTCTGCCCCTCCCCACCACATGTTCTCTCACTTTCTCTCTCAAATAAATAAATAAATAAAATCTTTAAAAAATAGCCAAATACTATAAAAACATATTTTTATTTTGAATAAATAATTATGACATTTTTAAAAATATAAAACTTCTATAGTACCATACAACACCATCCAGGGTAAGGTAGGTGCGTGAGTGTGTGTGTGTGTGTATTTGCACATGTACATATGGTATGCATATATGTGTGTGTTTGGATATGTATATGGGTGTACACACATTTTTAGGGATATGTATACTAGGATAGACCCTAAAAATGTGGGAGGCAATAAGCAACTCATCTAGCAAACTGGGGCAGCCCCATCAAAGATAAGTATACTAAAAAAGAGGCTATGTGGGGCTCATTCTTAACATGTGTTCTTGGCATAACATTAAAGACAAAAATCATACTAAGTTTCACTGATTTTCAGGAAAGTGGCAGCCCCAACAGTCCTCTTAAAGATCAAAATAGTTTTGTATTATTTTGGGGGCATGATATTTGTTTTCATATTACAGAATTTATTAGATGATTTCAACTGAATGTTTTTTAGTTTGTCATTTAAATGTATGAAAAACAAATTCATAGTTTCAGACCTCTGGGTAGACGTTACGAATCTTGAGCCATGATAAAAATGACAATAATTTTCTTTCATACATGGTAATAAGAGAATAAAGGAGATATTTTGATGATAAATGCCACTTTTGCAACTTAGGTTTCTGTTTGGCGCTAAAAAGCTGAGGAAAATATATAGAACATTTTGTTAAAGTGTCTATTCTTTCCATCAATCTTCATGAAAGCATATTTTTTTATCTGATGTTACCGGGACCCTTCTGCCCCCTTTAATCTACTAGTTTAAAATGATTGGGGTTAATTGTCCCTCGCAGGACATGAAATAGTTAATAAGTTACTGGAGCTTGGTGAACTTATGGTAAGTGAAAAGAGCAGCCAAGATACTGGCAGAGTTCAGGAAATAGAGTTCCCACGAAGTACTCCGCACTCCCAGATGGCTTAAAGCATCGAAACGTGTCCATACTCAGCTGATTTTTAGGCCTTTTGAATGTTTCTAGGTGACTGTTGTCAAGATAATAACTTCGAGTCATGGAGAAATGATGTACATCTGTGCAAATCATTTATCTATTAAAGGGACACATTTACAGGGACAGTGTCAATAAAATGGATTTTTTAAAGAAAACATGGATTTTGTGCATTTACTCTGCATTTAGCATCATAGTTTGTGTCAGTCTAGAGATTAACTCTCCTCCAAAGGGGTAAATGCGTGTTCTCCTCTTGGTTTGCCATCTGCACAGCAAAGGCAAATAGGTCTTCCTCTCAGAGGAGGTGCAGTGCTTCAGCTCTGACTCAGAACGAATTTCAGTGGCAGGGATATATCCAGAGTCCTCGCCGTTCAGAATGGCACCTGCTTGTTAGAAAACATTGCATTAAACCTCACTTACGTCCTGCCTTCCTCCTCCCTCTTGCCCTTCTCCCCCTGCCTTCTCTCTGTCTCTCTGTCTCTCTCTCATTTAACTTAAAAATTGCATCTGTCCCTCCTCCAGTTGCTCCCAAAGTGTACTTTTCCAAATGTTTGAGTTGAGAAGCTGTGTAGAATGGGCTAAATTAAATTTAATGAAGGGACAAATGTGACTTTCTCTAAGACTAGGTTCCCTAAATTTAATTTTGCACCTTTATTTTTAATCATATTCTTAATTATATGCCTTACGAAAAATATAATATTCTTATAGGAAAAAATCCAAGATATTCTGGGAAATGAGTGTTCACACTATTATGTAATTTTAATGCCATTTTTAAAAAAATTCTAATACAAAAATACCTTATTAGCTTCAAAATGGGGGACTGGGACATTTACAAAAAAAGAATGGGCGTTCTTAAATAGACTTTTCTTCAAAGGGATTGAAAATAGCTTCTGATACTGTGAAAATGTGGGAGGGAAGTAAATGAAAGATGCTGATGAACTCAGTGTCCTGCTGGTAAGTCTTTGCCATTGATGCTAAAGGTCACCTTGGATATTCAGCTGCATTTGATTGTTCACATGCTGGGGAGGGAGGAACCAAAGGTCAAAGGTTTTCGGCACTGTCAGAGCATATACTGCCATTTTACAACAAACATTCTGTAATGTACTTTTCCACATTATTTCAAAAAGCATGTTTGATGTCTTCATTTCCATGTAATGATGAAGAACAAATATAATATCTAATAAAATAATATGTATTAATAGGCAAATATCTGTGATGAGCAGTATTCGAACTTTCTCCTCACGTCCAGAGAATCTGCTTTAAATAATGTGTGCAGCCTGGGAGTTAGGATTTGTTAAGAACTTTCCAGAAGATTCTGATGTGCAGTTAATGCTCAGCTTGCTGGTTTGAAATATATGTAGAATTCCTTTGAAGGTGACAGCCACACACACACACACACACACACACACACACATATAATTTCACATTATGTGCAATTTCAAAATTCTATATACCTATGTATGATAACTCTCATTTTAGTAATGATAATTTCTTCAGTAATTAACATCATGTGGTTAATTGTCTCTTCAATATGGCAGTTCCCAAGAAAATGTAAGAAACAATCTGGCAAATTATGATGCACATGTGTATCGTTCATCCATAGATGAAGGACCAGGACTAAAATAGATTTCACACAGAGCTTCTAGCATAAAATGAACCGCAGTGTTCAATGACTGATTTTTATCTTGGACTTGATTCTCAGGAATTTCTAGTTTACTTATCATGGAAAGAAAATGTGCCTGTGCAGATTACCATAACACACCCTAATAATTACAAATTGCAGTCATTCTGTGGTGTTATTGGTTATATTCTTGTACATTAGCATTGCATTGTTAACATCTTACTGGTTTCTAACTTTGATTTTGTATCTTTTCTCCTAATCAATGCAGAATGATCCATTAGAGGTTCTCACTTAGGAAAGAAAGGATTTTTCTTGAATTACCTCTCAAATGGTTGTTTAACAAGTTAATTTGCATTGCTAGTCAGTTGGTTTGTGCTTGTTTGGTTTACTGTTGCCTTTTTTCCTCCTGTTTTGTACGGCATTGCAATATGTGTTAGATGCTAACCTATTTAATAGATCTGATAAAGCGTATTTTCCTTAGAAACATTAAGCTCTGATCAAAATGCTCAATCTAGAGATTGAAAAATATATTCTGGCAAAAACGAAGTGACTTAAATGGAAAGAGTGGAGGCTTTTAACTCAGTCAGACAAAATTTCAAACTCCAGCTCTCCAGAGGCTAAGAACATACATAGACTTGGCAAGTTTTGTGACAAGTCTAATCTCTATTTCCTCAACAGTGAGTAGGGATAAGTAATATCTGCTTTATGGAGTTTTTTTGTGAGATTTAGAGATAAGATAAAGTGCCTGGTACTTGGTAAATCCTCAGTAATAATAACTGTTAATTAATATGTATCACAATGCATATTATGCTGCAGTGTGTATTTAAACATTACAATTGCTATTTGAATGTAAAAACTGATGATTTGTAAGGTGATACCTATGTGTATTTTGTTTAAATGATAATCCTTACTTAGGTTTATGAATTTATATCATCATTTATTTTGCTTATACTCTAATCCTCCCTAGAATTAGAATCTCAGGTTTTTTTAAGTTAATATATTATATAGAACAGCACTATTTTTAAATGGTTCATGAACAGATGATGGAAGATTTTAAACATTTTTTTTTTTATTTTAGAGAGAAAGAGCAGGTGTAGGGGGTGTAGAGGGGCCAAGGGAGAGAGAGACTCAAGCAGACTTCCCGCTGAACACAGAGCCCAACTCCAGCCTATTTCCCATGACCCTGAGATTATGACCTGAGCTGAAATCAACAGTCAAATGCTTAACTGACTGAGCCACCCAAGTGCCCCAGATAATTGAAGATTTTAAAGTACTGTTTAAAGCATTTATTATTTAACCCTCCTTCATGAAGTCCAAATTTTAGGTAGGTTTTACTAAACTACATAGGTAAATGTTTATATTCATTTATTAAACAACTACTTATTGACTACTTATATTTGAAAACTTCTGTGCTGGAAATTCCTATGTAAATTTCATTTTTGCTTAAGAGGAGCTATTGAACAACAAAGAATGAAATTATTTTATTAAAACTGTAGTAAATGCTAAGAAAGTCATGCAGGGTGGCATGAGACGTTTACAATGGAGGGTATGACATAATTTCGGGAGGATAGATAAGGCTTCTCTGAGGAAAATATATCTGAACTGAGCTACCAATAATTTGTAGATATTAACTGGGTGGAATGTGAGCATGTTGAGAGGGGCCATTTCTAGGCTGAGGTACAAAATGGACCATTTTCTTGTTGCAAAAAGGGAAATAACAAGATTGAGGAATTTCAAGAAGGCTAAGGTCGCTGTGAAGCAGAGAGTGAAGTTGAGAGTTGTTTGAGGAGGGGCTGGTGATTTTTTTGTGCAGAGGATATATAGGTTCTTGTAATGTTTAGGATTTCTTTTTTCTTCATCTCATGAGCAATACTGAGCCACTGGATTGTTTTAAGCAGGGGGGAAGAGAAATTTTAAGAATAGAAACAGAAACGATAGTTTAGGTATAGCTAAAGAAGAGCGGAAACATACCAGAAATATTCAAATATAAAATTGATAGGACTCAATGCATGAGAAAAAATGGTGTACATACTGTTGTATAAAAAAGATTCAATCAAGTAAATTTTTAAGATCTAATTGGCTTTCTTAAACAATTCCTGGATCTGGCAGCATCCTACTTAGCCAATAGAGTGATGCTTCAAGGAGCTGTACAAAATGGAAGGTTTTTATGGAAAGACAATGGAGCAAGAAGGTAATTAGCAAAAGAATTGTTCCAGGCAAGGTAGTTTTCCTGCAGGGGGAAAACAAGACACCTTCATGCAGATTGCCTCATCTTTCCATTGACATGCTGATGGCAAAAAAATCCTGACTGACCAGTTAAGACTTCTGGGAGAGGTAGAAATTGAGATTAGATTACGTTTTAAACCCCAGTTTGGGAAGTCCTTCTAAGTGCCGCCAATCCGGGCCTGTGGTTTTCATTTTATCTACAAAGGGCCAATCAAGCTTGAAGAAACCCAGTCCATACATTGAAGCTTTGTCCACAACTTCTGGAGCATCTCTCTACTGTGTAAAAAGCCCAAGCTTATTCTGAAAGCAGGCTCCAGGCACTTTGAACATAGATTTTGGGGCTCAGGTAGCTAATACAAAGTCTGGAAGCAGGAAGCTGGCAGACTCTGAGTGGATACATATCTTTGACCCACAGACTTCTTGCCCTGTAAAAGATACAGGATCAGAGAAGGACTAGAGTGGGATCTTGTAAACCATGGTGCCCAGGGCAAGTGCTACTGTTGTTAGGGTTATTTTAGCCATTTTGCCAGCATGTAGTGGTATCACCCCAGGGTTTTTGTATGGCATTCTGCTGATGAGGTTGAAAAAATTTTCAGGTTTATTGGTCTTTTGGATGTAATCTTTTGAGAAGTGGCAATTCAAGTTTTGCACTTTTTTCCTAAAAGAATGCCTGCTTTTTTTTTTCTTATTTAATTATATGTGATTTCATTCTGGATATAATCCCTTTGTTGGTTTTTACAAATAGCTTCTCTCACTCCTTGACTTTCCTTTTTACTCTCTTAATGGCGCCATTTCGATGCAAACCTATTCATCACTTTCTTTCCATATGGTTATTGAGAAGCTTTTGATTTACCTTTAATACAAAAATATCATATGGAAATTATATGCCTGGAATGAATATTATCTGAACAATCAAGTTCAACATTTTCCTTCACCAGCTTTTTCTAGCAATTCTCCCATATGTTGTTGAATTGCTGTGAATTGCTCTTAGATTATAACTATTCCACTTGCATCCATGTGATTCACTTGTCAAACTCAGCCTACGAACATTGCATTCCTTTTCCACACATTACACACACACATTTATTCACACATGCTCATAAACTCACACACACATGTTCTCACTGAGGCACAAACCCATATGCTCACTCACATACTCCAACGTGCATACACACATTCCCACTCCCCCCCTCACCACACACACACTCTAGTGTGTTTATTTTTTCTATGTTTCCCTAGTCTGGAGGAACTGAAGGATTATTGACTCTCAGTAGCTTTTCTTTTAACACAATTTTTAAAGATACCTTTACTTATGAAATCATATTGCTTTTGAAAGATGCTTCCATATAGGAAATCCCTCCCATCACTCACTGTAGTGAATCTGCTGACGTTGTCAGAGGTGCTGTTATGGCCAAAGCATCAGCTCTTTTCTGAAATAGCCTTACGCTGAGGCAGAGAGTATTATTTGGAAGTAGGAGTCAAGAGAAAATGTTTATATATTGCTTTTGTTACAAATGAGTAAAATTGAATTACAAAAGCAGTTCGAATTATACCATGGGTTAAGGAGGCTACTTCTGACCTGCCCTGAGAATTGAACATTTTAAAACATCTTCAGTAAAAGAAAATATGGCATGATTTCCAAAAAACTGACTTACGAGTTGACATTTTTCTATAGAAATAAATATGTCCAAAGAATAAACTAGTTGTGATCTCAAAAGTATATATTACAGATTTAGCAAGTCTACATTTCTGTCATTCATCCTGGAATATTAATTATCAAGGTGGTATTTAAAGTGCAAGCAGACATTTCTTATAAATCCAAATGCTTATGAAGGGAGGTACTGGAATAGAAGACAAAAAGAGAACTAAGAACATGGTATGTGCTTTCCGAACCCGAGAAAGACAGATTCCAATTTTCCATTCTTAAAACATCCCCTCTGTTCATATCTCTGCCCAGCCTCTTGAATTTACTACATGGATTTCATGACAGATGTAAACAGCAAGGTTAAACAGGGGCGACAATTCGTCCTGCATTTCATGGTAGATTGTTCCTAGAATGTTTGCCTTTGTTCTGTTGTTTGCTTTTGGTTAAGAGCTGGACCCTTGAGGCTCACCAAGATATGCCCTGGAGTCTGTTGTCCTTCCAACTTATCACCTGACAGCACTGATTGTACAGTGTAATTAAGAGTCAAAGCTAGCTTTTGGGATATAGACTCTAATGAAGGAGCCATCTGAAATTAGGACTTAAATAATGAAGGGTTCAGGGACATGGACACTGGTATTTGTTATGCATTTTAATAGCAGAAGTTCGCAACTAATTGGAGGCTAACTAAACCCCTTGGACACGTTTCAAGTCACGTCAGTTAATTTTGGTCCCCAAGGAACCTGATAGGACATGCAGCTTAGTACTGATTTTTTCTATCTTAATTACCACATTGAGTTGTCCTAATATAGATTTACTTTGGAGACATGTTCTATGATTATAGCCAAGTAAACATTGTTGGCCTTTTGTTTTTAACTCTAAGAACATCAGATTTTAACTCAACCTTAAAAATAATTGTAAATTTAAAGGTAAATTCCAAATATTTTAAAATCATTTAAATACCATTTAAACATGCAGTTCGTAGAAATGTATGTTTATTGAATGTTAAAATAATTTCAAAATATATAAATGACAATGCGAATGATACTTCAAAGATTAGATTTGCGTGTATTCATTGTTTTGATGTTCAGTTGATTCTAAGCCATGATATAATAACAGATTCAGTCTATAAGCACCTGCTCAGAGTATACAAAATTTTTAAGTAATAGAGAAAACTAAAAATGAGTTAGTTCAACTCTGAGGAACATTCTGTATTCTCCTTTAAAGCAGAGTTTTAGTCAGGAAGTTGTGTAAATTTAATTTGCTAGTTGAAATTCCCAAGATTTTTTGTAAAATATTTCGCGAAGGAGGTTACAAAGCCTCATGAGCTAATTAATACATTTGAAACAAAAGTAGCAGATTTTCTGGAGTGCAAATTTTGATTATAAGACTAACTTATATTTTAGTATTGAAGAACATTTTTATTTTATTTCTTATGTATTTATGTATTTATTTTTCTCTCTTTTTTCTTTTTAATTCCAGTATAGTTAACATAGAGTGTTACATTAGTTTCAATTCTACAATATAGTGATTCCAACAATTATATATATCACTCAGTGTTCATCAAGTTTACCCTTAATCCCATTCACCTATTTCACCCACCCCCCACTTGTCTCCCCGCAGATAACTATCAGTTTGTTCTCTATAGTTAAGAGTCTGTTTTTCAGTTTGTCTCTTTTTTCCCCTTCCATTCATTTGCTTTGCATCCTAAATTCCACATGTGAGTGAAATCATATGGTATTTGTCTTTCTCTGACTGACTTATTTTGTTTAGCATTATACTCTCTAGATGTACACACATTTTAAATGACAAGATTTCATTCTTTTTTATGGCTGAGTAATGTGTGTGTGTGTATATGTGAATATATGTATTTACCACATCTTCTTTATCCATCCATCTTAATGGACAATTTGGCTGCTTCCATAATTTGACTATTATGAATAATGCTGCAATAAACATAAGGGAGCATATATCCTTTCAAATTAGTGTTTTTGTATCTTTGGGTAAATACCTAGTAGTTCAATTACTAAATCATATGGTAGTTCTAGTTTTAATTTTTTGAGGAAACTCCATACTGTTTTCCACAGTGGCTGCACCAGTTTGCATTCCCACTAATGGTGTAAGAGTGTTCTTTTTCCCCCACATCCTCACCAACATTTGTTATTTCTCGTGTTTTTTATTTTAGCCAGTCTGTCAGGTGCAACATTGAAGAATATTTTTAAAACTGGTATCTGTGCTAAATTTTAATAATTTTAAATGCTTTTTTCTTTTGCAAAAGTAACATGTTTTGCTTTAAAAGTAAGTTAAGATATTTGAACTAAACAAACACTCTCATCATTTTTGGTGTAGTAGTCTATCACAAAATTGAACACTTTAGAAAATTTTCCTTTGTCTTATTTTTTCTTAATTCTATGCCTGGGGCACACGGCTTGGACAGAGGCAGCAATGATTTTGCTTCCATAAGTCTTATATATCCTGAGGACCAGGAATCATAGCCATCACTTCCTCTGAGCCTCTTGATCCCTTCCTTCACTTTCAAAAGTGATGAGAAAAATTAAGGCCTATAAGTGCATCAGTTCTACCTTAAAATGCTCTTTTGTTTTCTCCTGTTATAAGCGTACAAAATATCCTATTTTAGTACTGCTTTTGTAGAGCAGAATGCACTCTTGGTCATAAGACAGATACAAGCAGAATAAGTTATTCAGAGACACTAAGCTCTAAATTAAAAAGAAAAACAACTAAAAATTCCATTATAGATTCAACCTAAATTGACCCTGTCTGGTGTACCCAATAGTTCGCACAAATGAGTAATCCTATCTGCCATTTTTAATCAGCATGCATATTAAAATACTACCAGAAGTACCAAAGAACGTGGCAAGAAGAATAAAATGGATTTCAAAAGCAAGACATATCTTGGTTCAAATACCACCTCATTATGAGTTTAAAAAATCACTAGTCCTTTATCTTTGATTTCCTCACCTGGAAAAAAAAATGGGTGAAAATATCAAGTGCTTGAATAAATATATATATATTTTATATAAATATATATATCATATATATTTATATAAATATATATATCATATATATTTCATATAAATATTNACCACCTCATTATGAGTTTAAAAAATCACTAGTCCTTTATCTTTGATTTCCTCACCTGGAAAAAAAAATGGGTGAAAATATCAAGTGCTTGAATAAATATATATATATTTTATATAAATATATATATCATATATATTTATATAAATATATATATCATATATATTTCATATAAATATATGTATATATCATATATATATATTTGTTCTTTGTTATGTTGGACTATGCCTTTATAATATAATCGCTTAGTTAACATTTGTGTGTTCTAGGAGACAATGTAGTGGTCCTTTTCTACCCAAATTTATCTTCCATATTACTTCTCTGTATGATTCCCAATATTTCCTCTGCTAAAACAACAGCAATAAAGTATAGCTCTATGGGCACCTGGGTGGCTCAGTTGGTTAAGTGTCTGCCTTTGGCTTGGGTCATGATTACAGAGTCCTGGGATCCAGCCCCACATCCTACTCCCTGTTCAGTGGAAACCTGCTTCTCCCTCTGTGCCTACCCCCACTCGTGCCCTCTCTCACTGGCTCTCTCTCTCTCATATAAATAAAAATCTTTTTCTTTTTTTAAAAGTATAGCTCTACCTTCAAAACTCTTTATCTGTATTTAATAATGTATTTAGCAATGCCATATAATTTAAGTTATACATTTAATTTTTAGTAGTTATAAGTTCCAAGTAAACAAGAATGATTTTTAAAAAAATGATATTAAGAAATTATTACAAAATGTCCTGATTTTTAGTGAAAGAATATGAAGAATAATAATAAACAAAATTTTCTAATTTTCTTGGTAGGAAACAGAGCTCAGTTTTGTAATTCAAGCTTTTATGCATGTTCCGTTATTGATTTGAAACTATTACTTGAGGGGTGCCTGGGTGGCTCAGTCGGTTAAGCGTCTACCTTCAGCTCAGGTCATGATTCTGCGGTCCTGATCAAGTCCCACATCAGGCTCCCTTCTCAGCGGGGAGTCTGCTTCTCCCTCTCCCTCTGCTGCTCTTTCTCTCTGTCAAATAAATAAATAAAATCTTAAAAAAAAAAAGAAACTATTATTTAAAATCCCTGATTGTGCACTGGTTTCCTTTCATGCAAAAGAAATATTATCAAACAACTTTTCTGGCAATGATTAAAAATGCATTTAATTTTATGGGGGAGATTTGGATGATCCACAAGGAGCTTTGACCCTTCCCCCAGATATTAGTATTTCAGGATCAAATATGAGTATATTCTTTACAATGCATTCATAGAATTACTTTAAATTTGCCCTGCTTAGATTAAGTGCTTTTAAGGCCACTTGCTCTTCTCAATGATGCCAACTTATGCATTCCTCTCCTGTTCCCTCCAGGAGACAGTCCCCCTGACTCCTCCAATTTCTCTTCAAAAGCTCACCCATGTGTTAAGGAGAAGGTCAAAATTTCCACTGGGCCTTTTCCCCTGACCCACTGAAGAGGCAGCCACATCCAGAAGTGATTTTTCCCTCTTTCGAACTCTTAAAACATTGTGTTTGGTGTTTCTCTTGAAGATGTTTATCATGTGTGTAAAATTTTCAAACTTTGTTCAGTGCATAGGGCCTTAGGAGGCCATTTCTTTCTGTCTTTTTATTGAAGTGTAGTTGGCCAACATTATTATATTAGTTTCATATGTACAGCATAGTGATTCAACATTTATATACATTACAAAATGATCACCATAATAAATCTAGCTACCATCTGTTGCCATACAAAGTTGTTACATATTATTAACTATATTCCTATGCTGTACACCGAATCCCCCATACTGTATGGTTTCACTTGTATGTGGAATCTATAAAACAAAACAAAACAAAAAAACAAAACGGAACCAGACCCATAGATACAGAGAACAATCTGGTGGTTGCCAGAGGGGAAGAGGATGTGGGGATAGGTGAACTAGGGGAGGGGCATTAAAAGGAGTCTTTTCTTATTTAATGTGTATCTCCTAGATGGCCTCACCCAACACTTCATACAACATTGTTATTAGTTAGGAAACTTTGGTTGAAGTAAATCATAACAAGAATAATGCACTAACACTTTTTAAAAAAAGATTTATTTACTTATTTGAGAGACAGAGAGAGAGAGAGCACATGCGTGAGTTGGGGAGGGGCAGAGGGAGAGAAACTTCAGGCCAACTCCCTGCTGAGTGCAAAGTCCCGCACAGGGATGGATCCCATGACCCATGAGATCATGACCTGAGACAAAACCAAGAGTTGGATGCATAACAAACTGAGCCACCCATGCACCCCAATACCCTAAAACCTTTTAAGACATCTTGAAAAGTGATTTCATACACATTTATCCAGTCATACTCTATACATACAACTATAAATCATATATCATTACTTAATTCACAAAAAACATTTAAAGAATTAGACAAACTCTTGGATGAATATAAGACTCTGTTAAAACATGTGCTTATTATCAGATTTGGGTAATTCCAAAGAATATAAAACATATCTCATTTTTATGGTAGGATATCCCCAAACACAATGACATATCACCCTGGAATTTGAGGACTCATAAAATGATACTTACCATATCAACATTTTCAATCTATAAACAACATACTGCATTTTGTAAGGCAAAAATGATACTGAATATTTGTCAGGCAAATATTCATGGGAGAAGTTATAGGGATTTAACATAATGAAAAAATTAAGTTTAAACTTACAATTTAATTGTATACTTGATGTGGATCCAATGAGAAAAAAAAGAAAGATGGAGAGAAGCCAAGAAAAAAATAGAACTCTTGGGTTTTTTTTGTTAGTTTTGTTTTGTTTGTTTTNGTTTTTTTTTTTGCATGTGAGATTCTGAACAATGGAGTCTGAGACTAACACTAAATCANTTTGTTTTTTTGCATGTGAGATTCTGAACAATGGAGTCTGAGACTAGCACTAAATCAGTTGACTAATATGAGGCACCATGGCACTAAAGAATTATTGCAGATAAGAAAAAAGTGCAACCTGAGTTTTCGTTTACACAGAAAGGACCAGAAATTCAATCAATGTTTTATTTTACAGAAAAATAATAGTGCATTAAAGAGAAAAAATATCAAGGTTAATGTTTCAGTTGACAAATAGGATAATCATTTTGTCTCTGTATGGTATAATATATTAAATATTTAAAATATCATTAGTTCAGAGTATGGGGCTAAATAAAAGGATGAAATTTTAAATTCTACTTAATTACATTTAAATGTAGTTTACAGATTCTGATAGGGTAGACAGTGGTTAGGATTTTCAATTCCATGGTCACTGCAAACATACTATGGGCATAGTGAGGAACCAGCTGCATATTGCTATGTAATTATCTGAATGGATTATGTATAGCATATATTTCAAAAAGTTACAGGACCAGAATTGAAGCCTGTGGATTGAAGGGCCAATATACCAAAACATACAAGTTTGAAAATTAACCCACTTTCATGAAAGTGACAGATGGTTTCTAGGCCAGTTCCTTTAGTCAGTGATATTATCAGTCCAAACCCAGCCACATTGCTCTGCATGATGATAATTCTCACAACTGCTTTGTGTGTCTTTCTGTAAAAAGCTACACAAATACATAAAATATTTTTCTAATTGCTAACACTTTCAAAAACCTATTTAGTAGTAGTGTGCTGATATTTTTTTACTGCATATTGACCAAGTTCAATGATATGTTAGGTTATTTGTCCAATAGAGAGGCAATATCTAATCCACTCACCAGGTGTTGTAGCTGAAGCATGAGAAAGTGAATATTACCAATCTCACTCATTTATATANTATTTGTTTCTCGTGTATTGAGTTTGAGAAGTTCTTTGTAGATCTTGGATACCAGTCCTTTATCTGTGGTGTCCTTTGCAAATATATTCTCCCATTCCGTGGGCTGTCTCTTAGTTTTTTTGACTGTTTCCTTGGCTGTGCAGAAGCTCTTTATCCTGATAAAGTCCCATAAGTTCATTTTATCTTTTATTTCTCTTGCCTTTGGCGATGTGTTTTGTTTGTTTTTTTGCATGTGAGATTCTGAACAATGGAGTCTGAGACTAGCACTAAATCGGTTCTAATATGAGGCACCATGGCACTAAAGAATTATTGCAGATAAGAAAAAAGTGCAACCTGAGTTTTCGTTTACACAGAAAGGACCAGAAATTCAATCAATGTTTTATTTTACAGAAAAATAATAGTGCATTAAAGAGAAAAAATATCAAGGTTAATGTTTCAGTTGACAAATAGGATAATCATTTTGTCTCTGTATGGTATAATATATTAAATATTTAAAATATCATTAGTTCAGAGTATGGGGCTAAATAAAAGGATGAAATTTTAAATTCTACTTAATTACATTTAAATGTAGTTTACAGATTCTGATAGGGTAGACAGTGGTTAGGATTTTCAATTCCATGGTCACTGCAAACATACTATGGACATAGTGAGGAACCAGCTGCATATTGCTATGTAATTATCTGAATGGATTATGTATAGCATATATTTCAAAAAGTTACAGGACCAGAATTGAAGCCTGTGGATTGAAGGGCCAATATACCAAAACATACAAGTTTGAAAATTAACCCACTTCCATGAAAGTGACAGATGGTTTCTAGGCCAGTTCCTTTAGTCAGTGATATTATCAGTCCAAACCCAGCCACATTGCTCTGCATGATGATAATTCTCACAACTGCTTTGTGTGTCTTTCTGAAAAAAGCTACACAAATACATAAAATATTTCTCTAATTGCTAACACTTTCAAAAACCTATTTAGTAGTAGTGTGCTGATATTTTTTTACTGCATATTGACCAAGTTCAATGATATATTAGGTTATTTGTCCAATAGAGAGGCAATATCTAATCCACGCACCAGGTGTTGTAGCTGAAGCATGAGAAAGTGAATATTACCAATCTCACTCATTGATATGGTCATGCTAGTTCAACTCTGGGGAGAAAACATGGAAAATGCACATCCTTTTCCGTACTCTCAAGATTAATTTTGGGTTTATTTTATTAAAAATTTATCAAGTATTAAGTAAATACTTTAAATGATAGAAATATTGAGTTAATAAAAAAAAGCTATCAGGATCAAAAAGCAATACATATGTAATTTCCTACATTTGCTCAAGAGAAATATACTAGTTAATCATCTTGTTGTCCCTCCAAAGAGGCATGTAAATGGGTACCAAGTGTAGGGGCAGATGAGATGGTTGAACGTTGTGGAATGATTGGCTTCATCTTGTAAAGTGTAAAACACTGAACCTCTAAATGCAATCAGTATAAACACACACGCACACATACACAAATATTATATCCATATCTATTTACCTAGTTGTACATCTATCTATATATCCTTATAGAGAGATTGAGATAAAAGGAACATATTCTTTGTTATGTTGGACAATACCTTTATTTTGTAATGTTATTTATTTATGAGTTGAAGAAAACCAGCCAATGTTCTACACATTCCCATTTTATCTATCCTGGCTTCTTTATATTATAGTTTTTATAAACTGAATTGGACCCCATACCTGTTCACCTTGTACAATCAGTCTAGCAGTGGTAGTGCAGACCTGCTATTACTAGCCCCTGATACTGCCTATTACTTGTGCTTGAAAGAGGACATCAAACGACTGATGAGCTCACACCCCCAGCTGACAACCTGAATGCACTTTTGAAAAATAACCCCGAGCAGGGAACCTAGTTATGCTATGCTTGGAACTCTGATAGAGCTGGGAGACAATAGATGGATATCATTATAAGCCACCACAATTTTATGGTAATTTGTTATGTAGCAATAGAGAAGTGATACAGGTTTGTTTATACCTAACTCTTTGGGGCACAACTAGCTAAGTCCACATTGCATTAGCATAGGGAGAAGAAATTTATCAGAGGTCCCAGGTCACCATGGAAAGGACAGGGATGCTGTTCACCTGGGATACAGCTGGAAACTGACAGTTCCAGGACCCATTTTGAACCCTTCACTGCTCTCTACCTCTCTTCGTTGGCTTCACTGTCTCGGACCACTTTCTTGCACGTGATGAGCAACACAAATGCTGTCTTCTTGGTAGCACCGTTCACAGTTTCAACACCAGTGAATTGTCCCTTTTCTCAGCTTTTATGGAAGATTTATCAGTATGTTGGCCCCATCTGAGTCACAGTGGTATACAACAACTCGTCAAGTGTGGCATCAGGGAAGATTACTGGTTGACAACACCCTAGGAACCACAGGTTTAGCATCAAGCAAGGTCCTGGGGGGAAAAAACCTCTTTCTAGAAGTACAGGGGAATACTGGGCAGAGAAAAACAATAGAAATAGTAGAAGAAACAAATATTCGTTCAACATATACCCATTAATATATGCCAACTACTCTCTAAACCCTGAAGATACAGCTCACAGATATTCTGCCATCATGATGCCGATTTTCTAAAGAGTGGAGATACATATTACACATCAACAAAAAGAGGTATAACAGAATAACATGTATTAATAAGTTCTAAGGAAAGAAACAACAGGGTTCAGAGATACTCTAGGCGACAGGGAGGAGTCTGTTTTCTGTCCTGAACTTTTGCCAAGATTCAATTTGTGGACTATGGCTAAGAACTTCTGTTTGTTTGCAGGCAAACCTTTTCTGGATCCAAAGACTTGTGAAAGATCTGGACTTAATATAGGCAGTTTAAATTCCACAAGCTTTTTTTCTAAGCTCCAAACTCAGATGCCAAAACCCAAAGGAGTCCTCTTTATAATTAATACATGAGAGTTTAAATAATTGAGTGGTTATGAGTATAAAAGCTGGAGTCAGATTAGCATGGCCCAGCCCTGACTTGGGTCTGTCCTTTCCACGTGGTCTAGGAACTACTTGGGGAAGATCACTAAACTCTCTGACTCAACATTGCTTATTCTAAAATTGGCATAATTGTCCTTGTTTCATAGGGCTACAATGAGCATTACATGAGATGATTAGTTTGTTTGGACCACACTGAAAGGTGCCTGGCATACAATAATTGCTGAAAATTTGCTAACTCTTGTAATTATAAGCACAGCTCCAGTTTATCCTGTTTATTATTGCTTCCCAATCATTAAAATATGCATATCCATTAATATGCGTATCCAAAACCACGATTTCATTTATGTGACTCAAAACAAAATAGAAAAATAATAAAAAATAAAGTACCATTAGTATATATGAAAAATGATTCAACTTCACTAAAATTCAATAAATGCTTATATTAAAATAACAAATATGTCCTCCTTTTCATCTGCCCAAGTATAGAAGATATTTCAGAAGAGAGAATAGTCTTACCTAATAACTATGATACTTTATTGAGTTAAAAGAAACTCCCAGTAATTAAAATAATGTTTATTATACATTTTCGAAAATATTAGCCTGTAATTATGTTATAATGGTAAATAATAGTAATGAAACTAGAAAATTATGAATTCAGTATGATCCAAAGTACTTAAAAATATAAATTAAAAAAAAAACACAGCACACGTATGAGAAATAGTCCAAAATGTTAATTCGTTACTTTCTTCTGAAGAGTAACTTTTTTACCATTTTATATTTCATGCTTCCTAATTTATTATAATAAATACACATTATCTTATGTTAAGAAAAATATTTTAAAAATGAAATGTGAAATTGTCCCTTACAATCGATAGGATTCCAAACATTTGGATAGACGTTTCTCCCACTTTGTATCCTTCAGGATCGAGATATTTCACGGACGTCTTTGATCTCAATTGTTTATTCTCAAATGAATTATTCTAGATATTTTAAGCAGGGAGGGAACAAATGCAGAGAATTGCGTTTATAAAAGTCATCAGGCAGGGGTGGCAGAGAGGCAGGTTCTTCTCTGGGAGGACAGAACTGATGCACTGAGGAGGCCACCGCAGTCCCTGAGGCTGCCACCGGAGGACATCATGACAAGGAAGGGGCCCCTGGAGAGCTCCTGCTTCTAGGGTCCAGAGGATGGAGAATGAATGCCTGCAGTTTCAGGTCTGAGATCAGAGAGTCACAGGCATCCCCACTGCCCCAAGGACCCAGGGGGATGCAGAAGGCTTTTCGCCATGGGTTTTCTTGGCCATTAAGAGAAAGTTTACATTTTTCTTCTGAAATGTTTGCTCTATGTAAGTCAATTTTTATGTTATTGTTTTTAATGATAGTCTTTTATCTGTGTTTAAATGATAGCACAGATTTTTGAGAGAGAGCACAGAGGGAGANAGAGAGAGCACAGAGGGAGAGGGAGAAGCAGACTCCCTGCTGAGCAGAGAGCCCCACGTGGGGCTCGATCCCAGGACCCTGGGATCATAACCTGAGCTAAAGGCAGATGCTTAACTGACTGAGCCACCCAGGTGCCCCTAATGACAGTCTTTATCATGAATTCAAAACTATATATTTTGATATAGATGTGTACACACACACCAAATCACGTCCCATCATAGCCAGTATTAAAAGTTGTAATGCAAAATATAGAGATTAATATGAAGATTTCACTAAGTAATTTTATCTAAATTATAGCAATTAGAGCCAAAATTACATTATGGAGTTATATCATTGGTCCCAACAATTTAAAAATTAGCCATTCTTTGAAATACAGTATGTTAACATTTTTTCCTTAACTATGCTTTTATGTCCCTTCATTTACCTCTAGATTTTTTCGTATTCTGCCTCCCTCTTCTACAATTCCCTTTATCGATGTTGTCTTTTTAATTCTCGGTGTTGAATTCTCCAAGAAAAGGCATAGCAAGCTTCTAAATTTTCCAGTATCTAAAGATGCCCTTCTTCTCCTTTGTCATTAACGTCAGCACTAGACAGATCACAAAGAGTGCACTTCTACTGCAGGCAGCTTTGTTACATTTCCTGGATTCTTAGTTTCCTCCATGAGTATAATGCCCTTCTCTATATCGTACCGCTCCCAGCAAGAAAGGGACCTGAAGGAAGCTGAATTCTCACCTTCCACACTCAACTCGCTTGGTCTTACATACTCAATAAAATACTGCCTGACCTAAACACAGCATTTCTGCAGCATCTCCTTAACTTTGGACGAAAGGCAATATGGTTCCACTGATTTCTAAGATTGATTTGGCTGGCTGATCAAGTGTAAAGGTGGCCATCTCCTTCTCCCTTCATTGCTTCATGTGTACACATGAGGTCAAGAGACAGGAAAGCTTTCTCAATAAACAAGCTCTATTCTTCAGTCACTGGATTTGACAACAACCATCTCCTGCTAGAGCCTTCAAATATATTATCATCAACTATGAACTAGCATAAGCACACTCATGGTTTCATTAGTTTTTAATTGCTTTAGACAATACATGTAATTTGAAAGATAATTCCAAATCACTTACATAACTTTGTGTTTACATACTTGTTTTAGGCAAGCCTGTCTATACCACAGTACGCTATAAAACATGATGAACAGATTTCGGATTTTTTTCTAACATTTCTAAGCATAGTGCCATTCACAATTGGTTTATTTTATTTACTTATTTTTTTTAAGTAGTCTCCACACCAATGTGGGGTTTGAACTCAGTATCCAGAGATCAAGAGTCAATTGCATGCTCTACTGACTAAGCCAGCCAGATGCCCCCTCAATTGGTTTATTAATGACTTCCTTTAAGAGATCCACAAAAAAATCATATTTATACATGCTTAAATAATGCTCAACATAAATGAGCTCTTAGTCATTCTTTATATGTTTTCCCATAAAGGTATTACAATTTACTAGTAGTTCTAAAAACTCTATGTATGTATATGCAAATTGCATTTGGTCTCTAAGAATTGTTTTTAACTGAACTACATTACCTTTTCCATCCCATAAGTAGTATATGATACATTGGAACTTTTATATGGCCTGGTTTCAATACTGAAAAATTTTGATCTGAAATATAGTTTTGTTCAAATCATTCATCTGAATCAACAACAACAAATATATGTATTGAGCACCTACCAGGCACTGTTCTAGGAACTGATTTTTTAAAATTTTCCTTTAAAACTATTTGCAAACCAGTAATATTGCTATATTACTTTAATAATTTAAAAAATGCTTATAATATTCTCACAGTCTCTAGGGATGGGAAAAGTAAGATATCATTATTATTACTGATTATATTATTATTACTGATTTATTTTATTTTTATTTTATTCATCATCCTATATACCAGTTTTCTAAATTGTGAATCAGCGCTTAAATGATTAACCCTATTTTTTTCACAGATTTTTTACCACTAACTAGATGCTACAACTATACAGCCAAGAGATATTGCTACATTGTTTTATTCATTGTAACATGTGCAGCATTTTAATTACTGCACAGAATGCAGATTTCCCCCAAGGGCACCCACTGTGGAAACTGTTTAAATGTAATCACGATAAATCTTCTTATCCTTGTTATTTAAAACATTCATCATTAAAACTCTGGGTTTTCCTGAAATACTATCCCTTCCAGATCTCATTTGGAAAAGTCATGCTTGAAGAGAACAACAATAAAATGGGTCCAAAAAAATTTTTAGTTAAAAGTTATGAAGACACTTTCATAGTCTGCCACTTACCGTTGTGGGTGCAAGCCAAGGATATTTTTTATGATTTTACAGTTATCTAATTTACTGTTTATAATATAGGGAAGTTCATTTATTCTCCGGGCATCTGAGCTTTATCTATCTTGGTGAGATTTTTATGATTCACCCAACAAATTAAAAATTTTCAGGAAGAACAAAGAATGAAATAAATAAAATGAGTCTGAAAAATCAGAAAATAGGAATATAGTAGTTTAAGCAAAGCAACTCTAACAAGAATATTATATCTATTGTATATAATATTATATATGTGTGTGTATATATATACATAAAAATATGTATATATATTTATGTATACATATATTTATGTATATATATACTGTCATGAGCCATCTACGTTCAATTTGAGTTATCTTTTTAAATAACAATAACAACCCATAGGCACATTCTGATTTAGTTTATCAAGCTATTTTTCAATAAAAACAGAAATGATAAAGAGAGTAAATAGTAATAGTATACCAGATTACTAAATACTAATGATAAGTAAGTACATAAGTAGATATTTTTAGAAAAGTAAACATTTTCTATTGTTATTATATTGAAAGACACAATGTGTAAAAAAGCTCTAGAAACCATCTGAAGCTTAGCATTGCATTAGATAATAAATTTTAAGTTTTTGCATGACTTTAAAGAAACCTGTAAAATACAGCCAGAGTATGTAGTGTTACAGTGTTCATGACCTTGAGTCGGAGAGCAACCAGTGTCCACTAGTTTGGAGTTAGAGACAAGGATGTCCAAGCTCTTTTTATAAATTACTCTTTCATTTCTCATTTATTATCTAAATTTTGCAAAAAATTTAGATAATAGTGGAGTTAGAGACAAGGATGTCCAAGCTCTTTTTATAAATTACTCTTTCATTTCTCATTTATTATCTAAATTTTGCAAAAATTCTAGGTCACCTGATGAATTAGTTCATTTATTTTAATGAGGTATATACAGCAATCCATGAAAGATAAAAACCCTTAAAGCATTGCAAGTTCCTAAGCGTAAATGGTATTCCTGACAGCAATCTAGTAATCAAGTCTTGCAAAGCTGTTGCTTGGAAAATTTGTTTTATTTCTTCCTCTTATGGACATTTTCAATTAAATATAAAGATTTTTTGCTTCACATGGTGGTTTTAAATTGGTATTTCATCATTTTATGTATTGCTGGCACTGGCTCTGGGTTATTTAGCATTTATTAATAATTTCCATTTTGACCTTTCCCAGGTTTTGCTATTTATTAGGTGTTTTTGCACTATTGCAGAGATGACTGAGCAGAATTGGGGAATTTTTTTTACCCCTTTTTAAAACTTCATACTTTAAATTATTTTTACATTGACCTTTAAAGTTGGTATGTAGCTAAGATTTGAAAGTTCTGTTTAAAAACCACCCTGCTGAAACATCAGACAATCCCAAAAGTTCAAAACAGATTGGCTGGCGGATGGCTGAAAGCAAAGGAGACCAGGAAGAAGAGAGAGAAGGCCGAAAGGAGCAAGGAATGTTGGGAGAGGGAGGACTTTGGCTTATTCCCCATGATGACCTGTTCTCTAAGTCATTACTGGCTTAGGAAGGCAGGAAGCACACTGTGTATAAATAGATTGTTTTGATGGAAAGTGACTTCTGAATCTATTTGAGTGTATTCGGAGAAGGGGCATTTTGTTTTATGCTGCCATTTTGTTTATTCTACCTTGAATGGATCGCTCTATTTCCATTTAGTTAATTTCATAAAACAGGTCAAATTTGTTCCAAGTTAAAATCTGTGGGATCTCTTGGTTTTCAGGATGCAATCACTGATGGGTTTATGTTTTGTGTTTGCTTCATATTTGGAGTTCCAATGCCAGAGATGACAAAATGGCTCAAAGAATAAAAGCTGTCTGACATGAGGTCAGAGGGATTATAATTCTTTTATTGCTGGTGGCCAATAAAAGCCGTAAACGTGACTAATTGTGTTCCGCTGAATCCCATAAGGTAGTGGAGTAATGCTCTTCTTCATTTGAAATTTTTCCTGACTGCTCATATTTTACCGAGGCTTGGCGTCTGCAAGAAACTATTTGTTACCTGCACTTTCTAATGGACAACAACGTTCTCTTTTTCTTCATTAAAGTGTCATCCAATGAAAGATGAAATCTCGTTTTTAATCAAGCAGCAAAGTGTAGCTGATTATATGTAACAAAATAGTTTGATGTTTATAGGGCTATTTAAAATAAAAAGGTATCATTGACTGAGATAAACTATAGTGTAAATAACCCATGTGTAGTAATAAAATGGCCTATTATGTGATGGATGGTGCCAAAGAATTCAAGTTTCATCAAAGAGCTATATTTCAAATTTTAATCCAATTTACCCTCTCTTCTCCTATCTTTGAAGTATGGAGACTGTATTTTGAGTTAAGCTTAGAAATATGCCATTGAACCATCATAGCTAAAATATTTGGCAAAAAATATTTTTTTGTGAGCATATATGCAAAACACATATGTTGTCTTTGTAAAAATTAATAATTTATGTTGATTTTGAGTTTCAAAAGTGAATTCTCCCAACTTTGCTAGAGTGTTCTGCCAGGTATTGTGCTCCAGGTATAATTCACAATGAGGCACATTCCTATCCTCAGGACAGCCTAGGAGCCTATGTTTATCTTCCATTAGTATTTGTTCTATTATGAAAAAACTTAATGTTGATATTAACTTTGGGAGTGTGGGTGTGCAGAAGGAGGCAAAGGTTATATTTACTTGAGTGAATTAACTGTTATAATGGTAGAACTGGAATCTAATGTGCTCTGTCATGTTATATTTTCCCTTTAAAAATAATTTACTAAGATAAAATTTATGCAACATGAAGTTAACCATTTTAAAATGACAATTAAGCAGCATTTAGTACATTGGCAATGCTGTGTAACTACCATCTCTCTGTAGTTCCAAAACATTTCTGCCCCTCCCCAGTAAGACCCCGAACCCATTAAGTCGTTTCTCCTCATTCCCCTACACCCCCAAATCATAGCAACCACTAACCTGAGTTTCTGTCTGTATGGATTCATCTATTGTAGATATTTCATGTAAATGCAGTAATGTAATATGTTACTATTTTGTGTCTGGTTTCTTTCATTGAGTATGATGTTTTAGAGGCTTATCTTTTCTCCTATGAAAACACCTATTCATTACTAAATTATGCTTATCCTCAAAATGTTTGAGAACTGACGTAACACATGCTGTTAATCCAGATAGACCCAGGGTGAAATCTTCAATTTTCCAATTACAATGCTTGGGATATAGTGCATGTTAGTTAACCTTTCTGGGCCATGTGCTCTTGCACATAATTAAGAAAGAAGTATCTGTTTTAACAGGATGATTTTGAGGAATAAGTGACATATGTTTAAAAAATTCCAGAAGGTACTAGGTCCTTGCCTTTTATTCCATTTGGCTTAGCAGAGATAAAATTGTTACAATATCTTCACAGTTCAATGACTTGACTGATATTCACTCAAATATTTTGTCAATATCTATTGCCATGTAGGTAAGTTAAAATAAATATCACTATTTTGCATATATAAACTTTATTTTGATTCTATCTATAAAGATATTCTAATTTTTTTGAATATTTTATTTATTTATTTATTTATTTATTTATTTATTTATTTATTAGGGAAGGAGAGCATGCAAGTGGAGGGAGCAGGGAGGGACAGTGGAGAGAAAGAAAGAGAATCTCAAGCAGACTCTGCACTGAGCACGGAGCATCCGCAGGACTGGATCCCATGACCCTGAGATCATGACCTGAGTTGAAACCAAGAGTCCAATGCTTAACTGACTGAGCCACCCAGATGCTCCTTTAATGATTTTACTTCATAAATTTTAGTAAAAGGATAGAATGGAAATTATTCTTAAAAAAATCACATTGTTATGTTTGGTTTGCAGCCCATTTTGCTCGAATTGTAATAATTTTTTAAAAAATTTTTTCATTCTTACCCATTTTATAAGATTTCTGTGTTAATGACAAAATTCTTCCACAGAAGACAGTGTATTCCTTAGGACAGATATTTCAACAAAAGCAAAGCGATGTTAAGTCACAAAGCTGTTTCTGCTTTACCTTGAGATTGTTATTCAAAATTACACACACAGTTAAACTGCTTTTATCTAAGCTAAAGAAAAAACCTATTTTAGAGGCTTGATTATGACACAAAGGAGAGCAGGGTTTTTTTTTTTGTGAAATGGAAATCTGATATTTGGTCTTGTATGTGAAAATGGTCAAGCCTCAGCCCTAACGTTGTTTATGCTTCCACAGTATATCAGAGCAGAAGGACTCTAAACAGAGATTGCAATTATAAAGAACAAACAACTTAGTTATCTGTCCTTATCAAAGGGAGCTTGACACTAGCTAAACTACAAAAAAAAAGTCAGGGACTGTTTTCTGGAAATTTTAAGTAAGTGATTCTCTCCCCCTGTGTTCAGGTATATATTGATTTTTTTGTTGTTGTTGTTCTTATTGGACATTTCCGTGGTTAATTTTTATTTGTATTGCTTCTTTTTTCTTATAACTATTTTTGTTCATTTCTTGTTAGTTCATGACTCATTTGATACATTTGTGGAAATTTAATCTGTTCTATGTCATTTTACATGATAACTTTATTGAAATATTTCATCTGAAATTCCTTTGAAGCCCATGAGAGATGAAATATTTTTTATACTGTTTTATCAAATTTTATGATGGTCCTCCCTTAAGGAATATCACACACACACACACATTCTCAAAAATAAATAAATAAATAAATAAAATAAAAAATAAAATTGCATTCCCTGAGTTCTAAACTAGAAAGTGAAACATAACTTCCCTCTTAGTGTAGTTGTATGCTATCAGTTCTCAAGTCATTTCTCTATAAAATGTCATTTCTTTAGGATGAATGACCACCCGTAATCAAATTATATTTCAGGACCACAGTTCCATAATAAAGTACTTATCAGGTTGATTTTTAAAGCTTGGGAAATAGTTATTGAACATATTTACTGTTGGCATTTACTCAAACCTCTCAGCTCAAGATTTTGTTTCTAAAATAGAAATAATATCATGCAATGTGACTGTATACAGTTAGTAATATAAATAAAGTGTGTGATCTATCTTCCATATGTATGCACCAGATGCATACATATTAAAAATATGTTAATTTTCTCCCCTGGAAGAACATTTTATATATTCCACATCATACTTCATTAAAATATGTGTAATGATAAAATATATGTACAGTTTTAAAATGAAACTTCAAAGGAAGATTATGCTAAAACTCAAATGTCTGCATGCTTATTATGCACTTGTCACCAATCTAAAAATTATTTAAAGGTTAGTTTTCTAAACTAATTGCACAGCTAAGAGTTTAAGGTCATCATAATGCTAGAGTTGAAAAAAAAATAGTCTGGCCTTGGCAGATACAAGAGGCAGAGACAGGAAGGGACTAATTTGAATCCTACATAAATACAAAGTAAAATAAAATAAATGGTCTCATTGGTGGTACACAGGCAATAAGATCAGTTTTGATGTCCCAAGTTGGGAGAAAAACAACTTTTAACATAATTAAGTTATCATTTTGAATTGTGGCCGAAGAATGTTCTTCTTTCACTTTGAATAAAGCTACCAAGCCAAGGAGAGTAAGATAGGAGTCTGAACTGGGCTTACAATAAGGGGAGATTTATCAGCATTCCATGAGAGTGGGGTTATCCAAGATTTTAAAGACACAGAGGATAATCTTAATATCAGGATTCACAGAAAAATGCTACTACTGTATTAAAATGATCTCTTAATTATGGATTCTGGATTGTAATTCCAAGGGCATCTTACAGCTGAATCCATTATGGAACCTGATCCTAATTCTGGGAGGGAAAAATCACACTGCCAACAAGTGCGTGTGTGTGATGAGGCACTTATCTTTGGATGTTCAGTCACCTTCTGCTTGTTAACCTTGTCGGGGCCACTACGGAGAGCAGCAACCAAACGCAACCCCTGGTAATTACTGTAATTCAGTGAGAAACGTAGTCACTGGAGGCAGGCAATTCTACCCCCACCGTCAACCTTGTGCAACTCAAGGAAAACACAAACATGGCCGGGCTCAGACAAATTAGGCATGAACAAATGTTTCACATTAAGTGAGTTAAAGGACCTTGCTGAAAATTACAAGGGCTGCTTAGGAAAGCAATGAATTCCATTATGGAAGTAATAGGTCTAAAAGAAAGCAGCTTGTTGGAGATCCATATATAGCCACAGGATGTGGACACCTTGGTGAGAGCAGGTCCCATCCTGGACCCTGTTCTCCAGCACAGCCCTCTCGGGGAGGAGTAATCAAAGTCATGAGTTGGAGACTGCTCTCCTAGAAATGTAATTAGAAAATAAAATGCTGTTTTGTATTACCTCAAGCAATTTTGCTATGAAAAACCAGGAAGAAAACACTCTTACATTTCACTCTGAGTTTAAAAAAGCTCTATCTTTCTGGCAATGCCTGATTTGAATTCATAGACTGCACATTATAGGGCATATGTGGACATTTATACCTCTATCAGAAATTATTTCCACATTACGATAAATAGGCTTGGGATATGGGTACTTCTAAATAACTATCTTTATGAAATATATTATTTTAATATGCATTATCCCTGCCTTCCACTTCACTGGCAGGTGGGCGAGAGGTTCCTATTCTTTAAACACGAATGAGACTGGGCAGTGCTCCATTTAGCTTTCTCCTGCTTCAGTGATAATGTAATTCATAGGAAATTCTGCCTTAACTCTGCTTGTAGTATTTTCTAACAGCTTGCTACACTCTGAAAAAGTGCAGTTTTATTCAAGTCCATTCTGTTGTGGAAAAAAATAAAATGGAAGTGGGGAGAGCCAGGAGTAAAGATATCTGCAACACACAAGCAAAAATACGTCGATAGAGGGGTTTAACAGAAAATGAAGTCAGCAGGGGTCTGTGTCATGTACCGCCAAAAAAAAATAGAAGGCAGGTCATTACCACCCTATGTTTTGCAGGCTTCCATTAAGGGAGTCTGTGTGTGTGAGTAAATGGTCTTTAAGATTGAGCCTTTTTTTGTGGTTTGACTGTAAAAAGTCCCAGTGAGGATGTAGAGAAAGGGGAACCCTCCTGCACTGTTATTTGGAATGTAAATTGGTACAGACACTGGAAAACAGTATGAAGTTTCCTCAAAAAGTTAAAAATAGAACTACCCTCTGATCCAGCAATTGCACTACTAGGCATTTACCCAAAGGATACAAAAACACTAATTCAAAGGGGCATCTGCACCCCAATGTTTATAGCAGCATTACCAACAATAGCCAAATTATGGAAAGAGCCCAAGTGTCCGTTGACTGATGAATGGATACAGAAGATGTGGAGTATGTATACACAACGGAATATGACTCAGCCATCAAAAAGAATGAAATCTTGCCATTTCCAATGACGTGGATGAAGCTAGAGAGTGTAATGCTAAGTGAAATAAGTCATTCAGAGAAAGACAAATACCATATAATTTCACTCATATGTGGAATTTAAGAAAAAACAAATGAGCAAAGGGGAAAAATACAGAGGGAGGTGAACCAAGAAACAGACTCTTAACTATAGAGAACAAACTGATGGTTACTGGAGGGGAGAGGAGTGGTGCTGGGGATTAAGGAGTGCACGTGTTGTGATGAGCACTGGGCAATGTATGGAAGTGTTGAATCTCTGTATTATACACCTGAAACTAATTTTACACCATATGTTAACCAGACTTAAGTAAAAAGTTAAAAAAACAATATATAGACATTGTTCCTGCCCTATGATTCTAGTGCTGCAATCAGTCTAATTGATGCTTTCTGTTTCTAAATATATTGTAAAGAATTTTTAAAAAATAGAAGGCACCTGTTTAATACCATGAGTTTTATACCAACATGTTGTTATATTTTTTAATGGTAAACTGATTCAGAAGGAAAAGAAGTTGAGTGGAAAGAATTGATTACATACTCTATCCCAATTTCATCAGGTGCTCACGGGATATAGGATACATGTCAGTCCTTTGAATATCTCTCTTCCTTTTTTCTTTTGCTCCGTGGGCCCTGTTGGTGAGCAATAACAGCATCTACCTTTACTTCCATTTTCACATTTCAGTTAAAAAAATCTTCATGATGAACGTGTTACATCTATCTTTTGTTTTTTATGTATTTATGTTTAAAGATTTTATTTATTTATTTGTCAGAAAGAGAGAGAGAATAAGCAAAGGAAGCAGCAGGCAGAGGGAGAGGCAGGCTCCCCGCTGAGCAAGGAGCCCGATGTGCGACTCGATCCCAGGACCCTGAGATCATGACCTGAGCTGAAGGCAGATGCTTAACTGACTGAGCCACCCAGACATCCCTACATCTATCTTTTTAATGAAATATAGATTACTCACGTTCGAATTGCATTGAACTTATATGTCAAAGATTAAATAATTTGGGTACATCAGTATAGTTGATGTAAATATACATTGCTGTAAGTTTAACTAAATAACCCATAACTAACACCCGTATGCTTCATTGGTATGAAATACACTAATAGTAATTTATAATCAGAAGGAAAATACAGGAGTAATAAAACATTAAGTGACATGCTCGGAAGCACATTGATGATACCCAAATACTGGAATTGCCACTATTGGGCCTGCATGTGTGGGAAGTGAGATGCTCCTTTGTTGATCATTGCCAAGCCACTACATTTCTTTTCTTTTTTTTTTTTTTTAAGATTTTATTTATTTATTTGACAGAGATAGAGACAGCCAGCGAGAGAGGGAACACAAGCAGGGGGAGTGGGAAAGGAAGAAACAGGCTCATAGCGGAGGAGCCCGGTGGGGCTCGATCACATAACGCCAGGATCACGCCCTGAGCCGAAGGCAGACGCTTAACCGCTGTGCCACCCAGGCGCCCCAAGCCACTACATTTCTTAATAGGATGTTTTTATCAGCTTACTGACATATCTTTGGCAAATAAAATTTATATATATTTAAGGTGTACAACATGATGATTTGATATACATCGTGGAAAGATTCTCACAAGCAAATTAGCACAGATGTCACCTCACATAGTTACCAGTGTGTGTGTGTGTGTGTGTGTGTGTGTGTGGTGAGAACATTTAAGATCTACTATCTTAACAAATTTAAGTATGAAATATGGTATTATTAACTATAATCACCATGATGTACATTCAATCCACTGAGCTTATTCATCTTATAACTGAAAATTTAAATCTTTGACGTACATTTCCCCACTTCCTCCAGCCCCTGGCAACCATCATTCTATTCTCCGTTTCTGTGAACTATATTTTTCTTAGATTCAGGTAAGATTACACAGTTTTTTTTCTTTTTCTGACTGCTTTATTTCACTTAGTATATTGTCCTCTTTTTTCATCCTTATTGTCATAAATGGCAGGATATCCTTCTTTCTCATGGCTGAATAATTGAATATATATACTGCATTTTCTTTTTCCATTCATCCAAGTATGGACATTTGAGTTATTTCTGTACCTTGTCTACTATAAATAATGCTTTAATGAACAAAAGGGTTCTGTCTTTTCGGTTCTGATTTCATTTCCTTCTAATATACACCTAAAAGTGGGATTCTGAATCATGGTGGTCCTATTTTTATTTATTTATTTATTTATTTATTTATTTATTTATATTAACTCCATATTGTTTTCCGTTATGGCTGCAAAACTTACATTTCCACTAACAGTGCACAAGGGTTCCTTTTTCTTCAAACCCTCACTACATTTATCTCTTGCCTTTTTGATAATAGCCATCCTACAAGATTTGAGGTGATAGCTCATTGTGGTTTTGATCTGCACTCCCCTGATAATCAGTGATGTTGAGCACCTTTAAATAGGCCAGTTGGCCACTTGTATATTGGGAAATATCTATTCGGGTCCTTTGCCTATTTCTTAATTGAGTTATTTGGTTTTTTTCATTGGATTATAGGAGTTCCTAATGTATTTTGAATTACCCATTTATTGGATATGTGGTTTGCAAATATTTTTTTCCCATTGTGTAGATTGCCTGTTCATTTTGTTGATTTTTTTCTTTGCTGTGCAGAAGCTTTTGAGTTTGATGCAATCCCACTTGCGTATTTTTGCTTTTGTTGCCTGTGCTTTTGGTGTCCTATCTAGGAAATCTTTGATCTTCCTTGGGGGCATGTCACCCCTGTAATCCATGTGTCCCTTCCATCCATGGAGCACAGATGGCACACAGAGAAATCCTTTGTCTAGTGGGTTTTTCTTGTAGTAAATTATTATTATTATTAATTATATCATGTAACCTAACCTTGGACAGCTTTTGCCTATCTGAGGATTTTCTTGCTCTTTCTCTTTTTATCTAGGAATTTTGCTAGCTGCTTATTGTAAAGAGCGTATGACCATTTACCTTCTTTTTAAATTTTATCTTGCCTGACACTCTTTGATGTATAATAGATTTCAGTTGACGTCTCATGACCAAACTTGGACTCTGAACTCCCCCATTTTAAGCAAAGAACTATTATTTAATCAGTTAGAGCTCTGCTACCTAATTTGTATCTTCTTACAGATTTGAAGAGGATTGTCTTGCCTTTCAGGGATTTCTTTCAATTTGACCAAAGTTGTATTGTATTTGACTGTTATTCTCCTGACAGTCAAGTTATTACCTGCTTCTACATAGCCCCTAATGGACACTAAATCTAGTAGGTCATGTTGTCCCTTGTGTTGCATGCCCTATAATTTTAACAACACAGCCAAAACCCTTTTCTCTGGCATATTCAGAATGTTGGGCTTAATTTGCCCATTTACTTCATATAGGCTACATCATTTATTTCTTGAAACTTTTTACTCTGCTTTGAATAAGCAAGATGTTTATGTCATTGGTGGAAGTCCCAATTATTGTGTCTATTTTGTCCAAATTTATTGTTGTTTTCTGGAACCTTTAAAGGAGTTTGGTTAAGATCATTCAATTTGTTAATTAATGTTATATTTGATATTTTTATGCTCTGTAGCACTTTGTTGCTTCTTTGCTGGCGTGGACATTTTGGTTCTTATTCTATGAACTCTTTTACCTCATTCTTGTCAACTCTGGTCTTCTGTGATATCAAAATATTCACTTTTCAGTAACGTCTTCTATGCCATGAGGGCAGGTGGAATTTGAGACATAACCTGCTTTTCTTGATATCTGTCATCTAAACATAATATGAAATCCAGAATCTGTGCAGTTGTTCTGAGTTAATTTTACCTTGTTTTTCCCCTATAGGTAATAAGTAGATGAGCTACCTAACATGAGCTGAGAACAAAAAGAGGAGACATGGTTACTTGAGAACTAGAAAACTTATATTCTCATCCCATGGGATCTTAGGGTAGCCAATGAAACACTGTGGTCTAATGTTTCTTTGTAGGAAAAATTAAAGAGGCCAGCTTAGATTACTCAGAGGTCTTTTTTAGTTAAAAAAAAAGAAAAAACTTTAGTTTCATTTTTTTGTATGTAGAAATCTTTGAAAACTGTGAGTTGAGCTGGAAACTATAAAATATGAAATACAGTGTGTCTGGGGCATAGGATGAATCTAGCCCAGAGTCAGGTTTAGCCTGGTCTAATTAAGCCAGGACTTTACTGATAAATCTTGATGATTTTATGGTAATGGGAAGAGAACCATTAAGGGTTTTGAAATGAGTACTGACTAAAGGAAAATGAAAATGATACTTTAATTGTAGTGTAATTGAATGAGAAACAACTAGAAGCAGAAAGAATGGCTATCAAGTATTATGTGGTAAAGCATCCACAAGGTTGAAATCTAATGATTTATAGCATTTGTTTTGCAGATAGTACAGAATTCCGAGAAAGTGAAGGAAATATTACTTAATCAAAAAATATGACACAGCTGAAAAAATACTAAGTTATAGGGACATCATAGAAGTTCTTTAAGAACTGGGCTCCCACCCACCCAAACAAGTAAGGCCTTTTAGTAATAATCTTACTTAATAAATCTCTCTGCTTCTTTTTTCTGCACCTTACTCACAGCTCCCCAAGACCAATAACAGGTAATGATGCTAAGAAGAGTGAGCTAACAAAAATGGGCCAAATAATATTCTTTCTTAGGAATTGGGACTATAAAAAAATGACTTTTGTTATTAAGTTTTGGATGATTAAACTGGAAGAAGACCTAGCTGGGGTTTTGTTTTGTTTTTTAGGTTTTTTTTTTTTTTTTTTTTTTTTTCCNTTTTTTTTTTGCCATTTGCAGAGGGAAGCAAATATTTCCTAGATAAAAACAAGGCCAAATTGGGACTAGAGTCAGCGTAGTGTCACTCTAAAATAAAATATTACAAATCCAATCCCTAAAGCAAAGAAAACCAATGTAATACTTTAATACAGGTCCTTGTGGGTGCCTGATGGGGAAAAGGATTTTACTACATAAAAAATTTAGAGACTTTCTAATCACCTAATTTCCACACTCTCTTCTCAAAGTGACACTGATCATTCTATAGCTACAAATCAATCCTCCCTCTCCCTCCATTATTTCCAAGATGATTCTGTGCCACATGGCTGTCACTCCATTATTAATTCTTCCCTATGCAGCATCATTCATATGTAAAATGCTCTAGCTCTCAAGACTTTATCAAGTCTTTTTTCTTCCTTGTTTCAATAAACACAAGGAAATCTCTGCAAGTTACAAGTTTAGAAGAAGCATATCTGTCTTTGTGGGTTGGAGCAGGACATGAGGAGCTGGGAATTATAGCAACCAATAGAGAAAACTCTCATAATACATTAAATTCGTTTTACCTGACCCACAGAGAAAAATATGTCTAAAGTGCGAGGATGTCATAAAGCAGGTGCACAGGGAAGAGGGACCATGAGACTCAAGAAAGAGAGTAAGAGGTTCCTTTAATTTATGACGCCTCACCCGCAGTTAATGTTCTGACTTTTCTGAGGCCCATCCGGACTTGGGGAAGAAAGTGAGACACTCTGGACTTCTCATTTAATCCCTACCCCTCCTGACTCGTGACTCCTAGTCAGAGGTGTTCAGTTACTCATAAGAATTCCAAGACCAACTTTCTCTGCATAATAGAAGTCTAAAAGTTTATCTTTCAAAAATGGAGAGATTCAAGTAATTCATGAGCATTAGTAATTATTTTCCAAGTTAAAATCAAGTATTAACTGCACTTAAATCAAAGGGGAAGTAAAATTAAAATTGAGAACAGGAGGAGGAAATAACTATGTCATATAGATAACTTCGTCATTACTTTTAGCACCTACATTTCAGAGCAAATATAATTTATATGTAAGTCATATATTTATAAAACTGTTTTACTGCATAATTTAATATAAACTACATAATAATAACCACTCATTCTTTTTACATGCTCTCCTAATAGTATACTTGAAAATTTAAGAAATTTTATCTTAAATGTTTGAGGGTTTTTTTTTTTAAATCACGGCGAGACTAGAAATGTCATTATATTGCTTATTTAGTGTTTATATTAAAATTTTGCCTAACAAAATTTCACAATAAGCTTATATATTGCTTACATATGTGATTAAAATTAGAATCATCATGGCGACATAATTGCTGCAAAACTGTCATAATTATCATCATACTGTACTACTTTTATTCACTTAACAATATTTAAAATTATCTTGTTTGTGTATTTCTTACCTCCTTGCACTTGGCTGAGAGTTTTGTGAGAGCAGGGCCTTGCCTGCCTTGTGTCTATTCTTTATACCCAGAACAGTTACTGAGACTTATTAAGTCTCCATAGTCAAATAGTCCTGAAAAGGTAATAGGAAAACCAGTCATTGTGTGTTTCTGATGTTATGCTATCTATGTATCTACCTACTTACCTATCTATCTATATCTATACCTATATCTAAATATCTATATATATATTATATAATATATATAATACATGAAGTATTCTTATAAAAATGTTTAATTGAAAATAGCCACTACGTCAGAAACTAATGATGTACTATATGCTGGCTAACTAACCAAAGCTCTACATTTAATTTCCAATTTACAGAAATACAGAGCATACAGACACTATAGAAACAGTAAATACAATGTGGAAACAATATATAAATTTAGAATAAGAAACATTCCATTAGGCAAATTGCCTGGTATCCCCTGAAATTAAATGTTTTGGGAAAAACATGTAACTCTATTTGATTCAAAATGACTGAAAGTGGAAATATAACATATCAAAATTTAGGGGTTGTAGAAAAAGAGATTCGAAGAAGGAAGTTCATACTGAGAAATGCCTACCTCAAGAAAAAAGAGTCTCAAATAAACAACATAACTTTAAACCTGAAAGTACTAAAATAAGAACACATGAAGGCCAAAGTTAGTAGAAGGAAGGAAATAACAAAGATTAAACCAGAAATAAATGAAATAGCTACTAAAAAGACAATAGAAAAGATCAAGGAAAGGAAGAGCTGGTTCTTTGAAGAGATAAACAGAGTTGACAGCCCTTAGCTAGGCTCACCAAGAAAAAAAAGAGAGACCTCCGAAATAAAATCAAAAATGAAAAAGGAGATATAACACCTGATGCCACAGAAATGTAAAGGATAGTAAGAGATTCCTAAGAACACTGATAGGCCAACAAATTCAACAACTTAGAAAAAAAATGTATAAATTCCCCGAATCATGAAGAAATAGGAAATCTGAACAGAGCAATAAATAGTAGGGAGATTGAATTCAAAACGTCCCAACAAACAAAAGTCCAGGACCAGACAGACGGATCTACTGTTGGATTCTACTAAACATTTAGAAAACGTAATACTTACCCTTCTCAAATTTTTCCAAAAAATAGAAGGAGAAGGAACTCTTCTAAACTCATTTTATGATGCCAGCACTATCCTGTTACCAAAACTAGACAAGGATGCCACAAGAAAAGAATATTATAGGCGCATTTATTCCTGATGAACATAGATGCAAAAATCCTCAAGAAAATATTAGCAAACTAAATTCAACACTACCTTAAAAGTATCACTCACAACGGTTGAATGGGATTTATTCCAGGAATGTGAGGATGGTTCAACATCCACAAATCAGTCATTGTGATCCACCACAATCACAAAATGAACAATAAAAATGATAGGATTATCTCAATAGATGCAGAAAAAGCATCTGACAGAGTGCAACATTCATTTATGATAAAATCTCTCAACAAAACTGGTACAGAGGGAATACACCCTCAACATGATAAATGTTGTACATGACAAAGCCATAGCTTGAGTGCATCTTATGAGACACTGAGTAAGAAGTACCCAGCTTAGCTGTCTTGAATTTCAGACAGCTGAGACTGTGAAATAATGAATGTTTATGGTGTTAAGCTGCTAAGTTTAGGGTAATTAGTCACTTCGAATAGATAATAATGCAAACCCTTCAAAAAGTACTTTGATATCCTGCACTAGATTTGCTATGTAAAGCTCATGAAAGGAAGAATGTTTACTTCTTTGACATTTTCTAGAGCACCAACTGTTCCATCAGTCTTGTATAAAACTGTTCAAAAGAAGTGCTATTCACTTACTGCATGCCTATAGGACATCCACGACCAAAACTGAATTTCTAGAGATGAACAGGGCCATGGAGTAAAAGGGATAGGGAGGAAGAGGCAACAAAATTAGAAAGAGAGAAAAAAAATAAAGAGGCAAAACGAAATGAGGAAAAATGTTCGGAGAAGTCAATGAAATGTTTGTCTTTGATGATAATTGCTACCAAATAATTCACATTACTCTTGTTTTATTCTTGAGCCAGACATTTTTGCTTTGTATTATCTTATGTCATTTTTTTTACTTGCCTCAACTTTTACAATGAAAATTTAAAGATCCAATAATTGAAAAAAAAATAAATAAATAAAAATCCAGTAATGGCTCTCAGATAGGAGTAAAATAGTGGGTGAAACTTTGTATGTTTATACGTATATAAATATATAAAGGAAAACTTATGGACCACAGCTTCTTAATCCAGTCATCTGTTGAAGGGCATCTCGGCTCCTTCCATGATTTGGCTATTGTGGACAATGCAGCTATGAACATTGGGGTGCATATGGCCCTTCTCTTTACTACGTCTGTATCTTTGGGGTAAACACCCAGTAGTGCAATGGCTGGGTCATAGGGTAGTTCAATTTTTAACTTTTTAAGGGACCTCCACACTGTTTTCCAGAGTGGCTGTACCAACTTGCATTCCCACCAACAATGTAGGAGGGATCCCCTTTCTCCACATCCTCTCCAACAATTGTTGTTTCTTGCCTTGTCTATCTTTGCCATTCTAACTGGCGTAAGGTGGTATCTCAGTGTGGTTTTGATTTGAATTTCCCTGATGGCTAATGATTTTGAACATTTTTTCATGTGTCTGTTAGCCATTTGTATGTCTTCATTGGAAAAGTGTCTGTTCATATCTTCTGCCCATTTTATGATTTGTTTATTTGTTTCTCGTGTATTGAGTTTGAGAAGTTCTTTGTAGATCTTGGATACCAGTCCTTTATCTGTGGTGTCCTTTGCAAATATATTCTCCCATTCCGTGGGCTGTCTCTTAGTTTTTTTGACTGTTTCCTTGGCTGTGCAGAAGCTCTTTATCCTGATAAAGTCCCATAAGTTCATTTTATCTTTTATTTCTCTTGCCTTTGGAGATGTGTCGTGAAAAAGGTTGCTCTGGCCGATGTCATAGAAGTTGTTGCCTATGTTCTCCTCTAGAATTTTGATGGATTCCTGTCTCACATTGAGGTCTTTCATCCATTTGGAGTTTATTTTTGTGTATGGTGTGAGAGAGTGGTCAAGTTTCATTCTTTTGCATGTAGCTGTCCAATTTTCCCAGCACCATTTATTGAAGAGACTGTCTTTTTTCCACCGGACTTAAAGATGCAATAATTGGTCTCTGATATGAGTAAAGTAGTAGATGAAATATTTATATATTTATATTTATTGTATTTACATTTAATATTTACATATTCACCATGTAGACAAATGATAAGATCATCATTGCTAACAATCTATAGACACGTGGCATTTTAAAGAGAAATGAAGCATTCACCCTGTGTTTCCTTAAGCTTGGAGGCAGTTTGGCAGTGTTTGCACAGGAGATGAGCATTCCATTTGGAGACTGAATTCAAGACTGAAGTACTTTTCTTAGCCTTATGGACCAGTAGAAATATCTCCAGGGTAGGGTGGAAAATTGATGGGTAGGAGTAAAGGTGCTACAGTGACTCAGTTTGCTTGTAAGTGTATGTGACTTCAAATTTATTTTACTTCCACAAAACTTAAAATTAATTCCTTGGTATCTCCCTGTTGTCATTTCTTCATAAGACCTTATATGGAGAGTTTAATACGAAAAATTGTGTTTTCTGAAATGATTAGGTCAGCAGCATAGATGGAATAGAAATAACTTCTCCCAATCTTCCAAGTATAGTGGTCTTAACATTTCCGAAAACAGTAAAGACAAATTGAGTACACTCTGAAGACTCAAACAAGACACTGCATATAAGTAGAGAAAGGTCATTGGTAACTTCTAAACATCTTAACTTGCTTCAATTGCATCTATAATTGCAATTCAATTGCATCTCCTTAATAAAGGAGACATTTACTGATGGTAAGGCACTGTGGATTGTGTGGTACAGGGACTCTATCAAAAGAAAGAATCCAGTAAATTATTTTTATTGTTAATAGTATCAGACAGGTGATCTTCAACAGACCCTCCAGCTGTTTTCCTGAAACTAATATGAATGTAAATTTAAACATTAATCTAATTAACAGGGTGTGTGTGTGTGTGTGTTTGTGTGCGTATGTATGTGGGTATGTGTGTTATGTGGTGTGCACTTGATACAAGGAGAGATCATAAACACAAAAAAATGTCAGGGTTTTTTGTTGTGTTTCGTTTTTTTCATTTAGATGTGATTTCCCATAGAAATGACAATATGTTAGTCAGAAATACTGTTGCTCACTCTTCCTTGCTTCCTGTCTCCAGGGAAAGACCCAGCATTTTATCTGGCCAGAGTTTCACAGAGCAGACTGAACTGATACAAGGCAAGAGCTTTCTAAAGGCTATTTTTGGTCTGTAGTGTGCTGAGAGTCCATTCCAAGGCTTGCTTCATGGATTTTGAGGGCAGCAAGTCAGAGACCCAAGTCCAGCTTTAGGAAAATGCCTTGTTTGGAAAGTGCATGGAACATGGGACTACAGGGTGCTTTGTGAAGGGCTCTGGGGAAGTTCCTGCATGCATGGTTCTTTGCATCGCTGTGTTCACTTTCTGGACCAGGGCTCCCCCACTATCACATAGTGGTTATATTAAAAAGGGCAAGATTCAGTTGTGATCTTCGAGAGGAAGGCCATGTTCCAGTATATAATGCATTTATACCACAGCTCCAAGCTTAGCCTAAACACAAATTTCCACTATAAGGTTTGTTCTCAAACATAGAAAATTATACTGCCAACTGAAGTTAGTGCTTGGATTTGAAACTGATATAGAACGTCTGTATTTGGTGGAGGGGAAAACTAAACCAGTGATCAGAGTCCACAAACTGGTCCATTAATTACATTGAAACGGTACTTCTGAGCGCATCCTGCCAGAACCTAATGTTGCCAAATGAGGAATATTTTCCTTCTCTGCTGTAACGCTGAAATGAAATGTACATTTTTCTTACTGACTAGTTTCACTAACAAGGCCAAAAGGTAGTGAAAGCCCATCTCTCTCTGAGAGAAAATCATCTCTGATCAATAGTTCCCTTCTGATGCTCGCTCTGTAATGTGTATCAGAGTCCCGGCAGCAAGACGCTGAGTAACCTGCTGCCACCCACCGCATGGCTGGGAGCCAACGAGGCACTTAGTGGAGCTCTCTGTCCTCTGCCGGCCTTTGAAGGCATTTGATGCATCTGAACATTGGGAGTCTTTTTGACTTCCCTGACAGGAAACATAGATTTCACTCTAATATTGTTACCAAAGAAAGTCAGTTAAGAACCCAGCACTTTTACTTTTTAGGCAGTCAATGATATCAAAATGTTCAAAATGACTTTTAGTGTGTAGCATTCTACTCCAAGAATAACAGTGGTAATTAAACTAAAACCAGAAAGGTGATAATGGAATGCAGTAGAATCCAAAATCCGCCTGTATGACACTGAGCTTTGTTTTGTCCTTGCTCGGTACTACACAAAATCATAAGTAACATTTGCTCTTAACGGAATGGGAAAGCAAAAGTTCAAGTTAGGATATTTAGAATGACACCAGCCACAGACAAGCCAAGGAAGATAAGATGCTGGTAAAATCCTTGGACAGCATTGGAGGAGAAAGATACATTACTAGTGAAAGAGCATAAGCTTTGAATACAAATGGAAATTGTACACCCACTGCCTCCACCCTAACAATGACAAAGCCAGTGATTTTGCTGAGCATTACTTAGACCTTGCTTAAATGATCACTTCTAAGTCATCAAATCCATTTATTGTAATAATGGGAAAAATACATTCAGCACCAAAATTTCCTTGTAAAAAATAATATAATAGTTTTCTATTGTTGTTTTTGTGGAAATAATGATTTTCATGACTATTAATATCTACTATATTGGCTTTATTTCATACTACTTTTTTTTTTATCCGACAGAGACAGAGACAGCCAGCGAGAGAGGGAACACAGGAAGGGGGAGTGGGAGAGGAAGAAGCAGGCTCATAGCGGAAGAGCCTGATGTGGGGCTCGATCCCGTAACGCCAGGATCACGCCCTGAGCCGAAGGCAGATTCTTAACCGCTGTGCCACCCAGGCGCCCCTCATACTACTTTTTTTTTTAACAAAGTTATGTTCATGGTATAAAATGGAAAACTCTGACTCTGAATAAAAATCACTCATTACTTTCCACTGCTCCTTTTGGTCCTTTTAATGTGAAGATATTTACCTTATGATTCAATAGACAGTAAAAAATATTTCCTTTTTCTTCAAAATGCTAATTGAAATGTCAAGAATCATTCACCCTTAGCTGGCAGGTTTCATGACCAACCAAACTTCTTATTGTTGATTAAGAGTGGTTCCAAAATATAGGGCTTGCCGTATATGCATGCACGCGTGCACACACACATACACACACACACACGCACACACACATACACACAATCACCTCTTAACGTTTTAACATGGTGAATTCAGTGGAAGAATAAGGTATTTCCTGTCCCTCTAAAACTCCTACAGTGTGAGACTTAAAATAGCTGTCATCACTAAAAGATTTTATAATGTGATACAGTCTTACTTCATAAATTTCACTAGTAAATAATATTTTGTTGTATGAATAGCCCAAAATATATTGATCTGATCTACTGAAAATGGACATCCAGTGTTTTGTCCTGTGTCTGGGTGCATGTGAGTGTGTTTTTTTATTATTAGCAATGCTTCCAAAAGGGACATTATGTAACATGTCATCTGATGAACATGTGTATCCTGTGACATGTGTGTATGCATACAGATGTGTATACATGTGTACATAAACACATGCATGTGTGTATAGTGTGGATGTGTGTATATACATATATGCCTGTATTTAACTATTGGGTTGTATGTATATGCACATTTAACTTTACTAGGTAATGCCTCACTGATTTCTAATGTGGCTGTATCATTTTATATGCCCATAAAATGTAGATAAGTGATCGGAGGGGTACCCATCCTTGAAAACACTTGTTATTATCAGATTTTAAGCTTTTGCCATACGATAAGTGTAAATTTTCTCTTTCTTTTTTTTTTCTTTGTTTACCAAGATAGTTGAGGGTGTTTAATGGTCATATGTATTTCCCATTCTATGAAGTTATATTTACACATTTATTCACTTTCATCTGGTTTGTCTTTTTTTCCTAATTCATAGAAAGTTTTTATATATTCTGGATATGAGTAAATTGTAGGCAAAATGGGTTGGAAGTATTTTACTTTTTTTAAGGATTTTGTTTTTATTTTTTGTCCTTTGGGTATTTATTAATAGAGTGTTTCAATGTAAGATTGTGAAATTTATTAATAGTTCCCCTTTTTACTTAATTAAAACATCCTTTTAAACCTAGTTATAAAAATATCCTCTTCCATTTTACTCTAGAAGTATTCATTCTAGCTTTTACGTACAAAATCCTCAAATAGTTAGAGTAGGCAGTTAGTTAAGTTCTAACAAGATGCCTGGAGGCCAGCAAAGAGGAAGGCATGGTTAACTATGAGGGAGTCAGAGGTCCATCCTGGCATCACTCTAAAACTAAACCACAAGAAACCAGATCAAACCAGACAGGCCCAAGATGGCTGACAAAGTAGGCCAAAGTTCACAGTATTCCTTCTTTATACTACAGTACCATACTAAAATCTGCTCCCTAAGGGTACATGACAGGAAACCTATGGCCAAATAAGGAAGAAAAAACCCAGAACCCACATTCCTGGAAGAGACCATTCTGCTTCCAAGAAATTCCCACCTCAAGTGGTGAATATTCCACCCCTTGGTTAACAACTGTCAAAAGACAAACTCAAAACCCAGTGGGCAAAACTCTCCCTTGAGCTCACTCACTCTCACATCTCCAGAGTGTACTTGGGCTTGAACAAACTTTCCTTCTTGGACTGCTCTTCTACTGTGTTGTGTCTGTCCTTGAATTCTTTCGCCTGACAAGACAGACCAAGAGCCTCCTGTGACATCTTTTGGACCAGCTGGATCGAGGCCTCAGGGCCTGAAGTTCCTCCAGTCCACCTGGCAACAGAATCATTTTAGTTGTCTGTATGTGTGCTGAAAATTTCAGTTCATTTAAATCGCATCGTAAGAACTGTTATGCATGACCTGTGTTCCACCATGATATTTGTTTTCTACTTCCTCTTTTTTTCTCTCTCTTTCTTCATTTTTGGCCATTTATTTGGATTGAGTTTCCCTTCAATATTTCATTAGTTTTTCTTAGCTAATATGGAAGTTTTACTTGCTATGTCTTCATAATTTTGTGGTTGCCTTTAGAATTTTAACATGCACTTAAAATGTTTGAGCATAAGTATTTTTATGGACAGTTTTTTTCTGGGCAATACAAAGATCTGAAAATTATTTACTCCAAAGCCCCTACCCTTCCCCTCCCTCCTCCTAATAACACACAACAGCTCATAATCCTGGACTTTAGTTCCTTCTACCTTGATTCCACAAAACCGAGATGTTTTCTTTGTTGGTGGGATTCATGCTATGTTTAACATTTACATTACTTACCATCATTTCATACATTTAATATTTTCTTCTTGGTTTTCTAAGATGCAAACTTTAGAATCCTAGATAGAGACAAATAAATACCGGCAGATGCTGAGGGCATTGTTGTCACCCTCACAGATGTTTCTGTTATTTCTGCCATCTTTTTTTTTTTCCCAAAAGTTTAGCTATGTCTTTTAAACTCTTGGTGTTAATATCTTATCCAGGGAGGAGTTGGACTTCTCATCTAGTTTACCATTTGGAGAAAAACTGAAAACAAACCCAGCATCTTGAAAGAAAATAATGGCAGGTTAATTTTTCAGAGGAATATTTATTGTATAAGATGCCAATATCCATAAAGTATTTGAAAATTTGGGGAAATAAAACAACTTGAAAATTTTAGCAAAAGATAGTATGTAAGTTTTCCAAAACATCTCTCTGACCCAACGAGTTGGGAATGATGCATGGTGGGGGTGGTGTAGACACTTGGGTATTACTAACAGAGGAATGTCTATAAGCATGTCGTCTTTGGAAAGATAGAAAGACCCTGGCTTCTGAGAATTAAAATAACTCTTTATATATTTGAAGGCTGTCACAACGACGTAAATTTCATCAGTAAACAGAGTTTAAAATACCATTTTCTCTGAGTTGATTCATATTTTGTTTCACTGGACTGTCATAACAATTACTGACTTCTTTACCTGACAATGGCTATTGATATTAAGGCTTAAGAATGGGATTTTTTTTTAATGCCACTCGTATACATTCAGAAGGAGATAGAGTTGAAAGTTAAATGTTTCTCACTGGAAAAAAAAATTCCTTTAATTTTCTGCCCACTAAAGTGTTGCCATCTCATGTCATTTTAATATGCAGTTAACCAGAGGCTGGAAATGCTATGATTTATTGTGACAGGGTAAATAAAGCAATAAGAGCAAATCTAATTTAAGCATGCATCACTGAGCATGCCTTTTCACTCCTGCTTGATAGCTACCCAAAATGATCCAACAAAAAATAAAAGGCGAGATACATTAAAAGTGGGAGACTGGCTTTCAAGTGCGCTAAGAGCCTGTTGTGTACTTAGGGCTTCTGCACCTCCTCCTGACTTCTGGCTGAGAGCTGGGAAAGGCTTAGCATGATCTTCTTGAGCATTTTTTCACTTCCTGCTGCTCTTTGAACCGTTGAGTATAGCTGATTCTTCTATCAGGAACACTAGATTTGAAATTTATCTCTCCCATTTACTAGCTGGGGTTCCTGAACAAATTCCTTAACAAGCTATCCCTCCATTTCTATGTCTATAAAATGGAAATACAAACCATGTCAAACTAACACAGGTTTTTGAGCGTTGAATGAAATAATACATGTAGAGCAGTTCTAAAAGCTCAGTAAATACTAGTCATTATTAATATTAAACTTAAATATAAGTTAAAAAATGCCTTAAATAAGTGGAGACACTAAATTTAACACCTTACTCTCAAACAGAAAAATAATATGAAAACAAGCAATCTGTCTTCCAAGCTGCCAATTATCTAGATTTGAGGGGTAAATATTTAACACTCCATGTGAAATGTGTGTAACTCTGATGGCTCCCCACATTCTAACTGGCTGGGGTCCGTCTTTATTTTGAAAGCCACAGAAGGTGTTTCCAGTATCACTCTCCTTGTTTTCTCCCTTCTCTCACGTGTCTAGTAGTTTTCTTTTCAACATTTTCTTGATAACCTTCATTTCTACTACCAAACACCTTGAGTAAAGCATTATCATAAACAAAAAAAGAAACAAAACAAGGTTTTCTCTAAGAAGAATTCTACTTTTATTTCTGGGCCAACACAATTCCATATGGATTTTGAAAATCATATTACACTTCCTCCCATTACAAAAGACTGTTTTGTGCATACAAAAAAAAAAAAAAGAATAGTAAAAACACACTTTTCAATGTAGTCCTAATTGTGTCATTGTGGTGGCTGTTGATGTTCTTATTGAGGGCCTAGAGCGTAATTTTGGCCTTTTCACATTCTGTAAATGATTGGAAAATGTGATAAGATGGTGTTTTCAAGGAACCCTATGGCAGGAGTGTTGCAGTGTAAATAGAAAAACAGGGTCAGGACTGATTAAGGAAGACTGACATGTAATGCTCACCGAGTACCAGGCACTGGGCTAAGTGGTTTATAGACATTTGTTTATTACCAACAACCAGATGAAATATGTTAGTAACTGCATTTTTTACAGAAGAAACTGAAGGTTAAGAAACTTGCTCAAGGTCACACAGCCAGAACTTGAAGCTAAACCTTGGTCTAACATTAACTACTACTAGTTCTCGGTATGCTAATATTTCTGTAGCAGAGCCAGCATTGTTACTGAACAGAAAGCCACAGAGGCCTTCATAGTAACTTTCTAATGAGTTTGCAATCTCGTGAAAATATGTTGCTTAATCAAATGCTGTGATTTGAGTCCATACACATGTACACACCAACTTTGTTCCTACAGATCTTGTTTTTTTTGTTGCCCTTGTGGTTGATCAAGTGTTTTAGTTATAGATAGATAACATCATTTACTTCCATATTCCGAATAACATAAGGACACTAACAATTCTGCTTCACTGAATTTACTATGAGTCTTTTAATATCCTGATTTTTAAATTTTATGTTTAATGTGGAATATGGGGTGGGTTTTAAAATAAAATCTTAGAACTAGCACATATATATATATATAAAAAAAAGGATGAAAATACAAAGTACCTGAAATCATTTAAGTTGTGACCCGTAGGTTAATGCTCATGAAGCTTTCCGAAAGGAATAAGCCCGAAAAAGAACTGAAAGCAAATACCATCCACTCTCGTGTATTTGGTACTACGTCGCATTCTAGAATGTGTGGAACACATTTAGGTATTGAAGAGATGATTTACTATTGTATTTACATATTTATATATTATATTTCAGTGGCATCTACGCCCTGTTGGCCCAGTAGACCAAATTGCTTATCCTCCAGTGCAGGTCTCAGCACAGGAGAGACTCTTTACCCATATTTCCTAAAGGAATGAATGTATGGCTAACCAATGAATGAATTAATTTCTGGGTTGTGTGACTATGAACAGATAAATTTTGCTTTATTTTTCTGTTTTCCACATTTTTACCACAAGTTTGCATTTTTTTTATTTAGAGATAATGAACTTTATTTTCAAGGGTCCCTGTGCTTAGAGAAGTGAGAAGTCAGGTTGAATGTCACTGAAGGGAGTATACACATTTGTCTCCCAAAGATCCAAGCCCACCAAAGCTGTGATGCTTAGTAGCTCGGTTAGCTCAGTTTACACCCTAAATCTCTTCAATAGCATTCCGTACTTGAGGTGTAGCACGAAGGGGACCTTCCCTTTTCTAACAGAAACATGAAAAGGAAGGGAGATGAAAAGAGCAGTGAGAAGGAAAACACTTCAGTGTGAGGAGAAATGTCCTCAGTTAGAATTCTTGATCCTTACAAGAAGAATCTAAGCATAATTATGAAAACATCAAAGAATGTATATTTTAACATTGTTTTCACTCTGTAGGCCATTTGATGATGGGTATAAGATTTATTGCAGAAAGATTTAAAAAGTTGCTTATCAACAACGGAAGATCATACATAATGAAAGCTCTTCATCTGTAAACTCCTAGGGGTGTTTCTAACATTACTTTTCATTCTCTTCTTTGAGCTCACTGTCCTTTGTCCTGTTATCAAAGAATATCAAGGTCAAATATTTTGTCACTGCCTTTGATGAATCACTCTTAATACTCCAGAAATTCAACAGAGCCAAACGGATTTCTCTGTGTGTGCATATAAATCGTTGTATGTGCGTGTGTGTATTCCTTAAACTGAAAAGACAAAAATATTAATATTTATTAAGATATTTATTTAATTTTTACTGCTGGTGCTGACAAGTACTTAAATATTCGTGATGAATTAATGAAGGAAAATACTGCCTCACTTGATGAAATTGGATTTAGATTCTGGAAAATTTTATGGTGTTTAAGTACACCTCCAAGATTAAATGCCCTTTGAACTTCTGTAAAATGGAAGATGAAGTGATTTGCTCAAGGTCACATGATTAGGAAGTGGCAGAGCTCTGTTTCCAGCTGAGGTAGTGGGGCTCCAGCACTCATTCTCTTTAGCTTCATCTGATGTTTTATGTGAAGGTTAAATGAGACAATGCATATAAAATAATGCTGTGTATTTTCTAAAATAAATAAGTTTTATATTATTATAGTTACATTGAAAATAACATCTGCCAGGATAGAAGGTGCTTGAGGAACACAGCAAATAGATTGGCCTGAACAGCAAATATAGGTTGCATAAGAGGATATTAAAAGTAGTAACTTAAATCAATGTAGAAAATACTGTTGTGCCAGATAATGGACGCACAAATGCCAAGTTTAGTATCTTTACTTTATTTTAAATGCAACCAAGAGGAATAGTTAGCATATATTGTAAAGATGCAATGTGGGCTTTAAGAAAGTTATACAAACAGCATGTTTGGGGAAGGGAGGTGACAGGATAATCCATTGATTTTCCACTGCACTAGTTGAGGCAAGAGGTATTTACATGATTAGTGGCAAAGGACGTGATAAAGAGAGGATGAATTAAAGTGTATACAAATGGAAAGCTGTATAGCAATCAAGAACATATAAGCAGGATTAAAATTCATTGATTGACTTTTCTATCCAGACTTTCCTAGAAATTCTACATTAAAAATCACTGGAAGTTTATGGTATATTTATAGTATTTATTTTCTTCCCATTTTATAGTGGAGAAAACAGTCTCAAAAACATTAAACAAATAGATCAAGATCATCTAACAAATACAAGGCAGAAATAGGAGTGAAATGTAGACCTTTGCCTCCAAAACTTGTTATCTTTCTATCACCCCAAGTGCCCCTTGCCATATAATACTGGGGAAGGGAAATGTAAAATGACTAAGAAATTCCAAACTTGTTTGAGGAGGAGGATGGTGGCAATTCTAACCAAAGTAGGTTATGTAAGAGGAGGAATACATTTTGATGAGACAATGAAAAATATTGACTTAAAATTTTGAGTTTAGTAGAGATGCACGCAGGAGTTAGACCATTGTGGTGCATATAGCATGTAACTGTGGCTATACCATATGATACCATGAATAATTATTATGTCTAAATCCAAAATACTTAAGGGGATTTCACATCATTATTTACAGCAGACCCTTGAAAAAAGAATATTTTGCCTGGGGCTTCAATTTGACTCATTAACAAATCTCTTCTCTCCTCCAAAATAGTATTGTCTACTTTAAAGAACATAATAATGAATGCTTTTATTGCCATCTCCAAATCATCTATGAGAGCATCTATATAAATCCTGCCAGTTTTCATCAAACCCAGTTAGTTCGCTGTGACCTTAGGAAGCTATGGATCATTTTTGATAAGCAGAATGGTATAGGAAAAAATTGTATAGAAAACATGAAGTCCTTGCAGTTTTGTCAATCCTTACACGTGTGTGGCCATAGATTATGACATTTTTGCTTAGCCTCTGTGTTATTCACAAGTCACTGCTTCCGGTTCACATTCTTTAAGTGGGTAATTTCTTCATTTTTTTCCCCTAAGGTTCTAGTCTCAGAGAGATCATTTGTTTGGTCGTTAGTAGTAGCAAACACATTTAAAGCTTTTGAGAGAACACAACATAGCAGGGAGATTATTGTGATGACTATAAACAGCATAATTTTCAACATTTGGAGTGCACTTGAGGCCAGGGTCCCCCAGATCCAAAAGAATCAAAATCAAAGAAGTCAAAGAAAGACCCCCACTGAAGTAGTCACTTTTTTCCTTGATTTCATGTAATTGAGCTTTAACTTTCCCAGAAGTGTTAATCCAGGCACAGAGAGTGGTGTTACTGCCACAGGGAGACCTTGTTCAGCTAGAAGATACTCAAGGGCTATCCCTCTCAACAAGAACTTTGGCCAGAGAGTCTAAGTATCTTTGCTGGGAAGCTTTTGTCTTAATGAATTCTGAAATTTTAGGAATTAAGAAGTTCCTGATTATAGTCTCTTATATTTCCCTAACCAGGGAAGTAGGGACCTGCCAAAAGGAGAGAATCCTAAATTGTGAAAGCCTTCTCATAGGCCTTTTCTAACTCGATGATGTAAATTAAGGGGAGTTGACCAGTGAGTTGCCTTATTTTGCTTGTGAAAAATTAGGGGCATAGTTAGATTTTTTCCTAGCCTGAAATGAAAGATTGGTCTAAATTCCAGAGGTGACCCCACACTTAGCAGTGGCCTGGGAGACACAGATGAGAGCATCATCATTCCAAGCCAATACCAGAATATAGGAAAGGACAAAAAGTATTAATAATTAAAGTATGAAGTCTGAATCCACTGTTCTGGGTGAAAGCAGTCTAGCTCCATGTCAGCTACTTCCCTTCCACATCAATTTGCTTTGGAGGTCTTCAGCATCTGGATATGACCGGCTGTCAGCCGGAGCCTTTCTTAGCTTTGTGATGTGCACTTCAGGCTTCATACCTTCTGGGAGAACTAAAGAGTGGTAACAGAGTGGTGCCAATGCCCCCAATTTTGATCACATCTCTCAAAGCTGAGCATTGATGAAAAGGGCAGAATAATTCTCCTTCTCCTTCTTCTCCTTCTTCTTCGATTTATTTATTTTAGAGAGAGAGAGCAGGATCAGGAGGGGCAGAAGGAAAGGGAAAGAGAATCTCAAGCTGACTCTGCACGGAGCATGGAGCCAGTGCCAGGCTTGGTCTCACAATCCTAATATAGCAACCTGAGTGAAAACCAAGAGTCAGACGCTTAACTGACTGGCCACCCAGGTGCTGCTAAGAGGGCAGAATTCTTAAAACCATGGGCCCAAAATGGTGTTACTTAGGCCAAGTCACCAAACCTCAAGTTCTTATAAATGTTTAATCTTGATATCTTGGTGTGGCTGAACATGCCCACACACACTCTCTAAAAGTTATTGAATAACGAGGGGCTCCTGCGTGGCTCAGTCAGTTAAGTGTCTGTCTTCAGCTCAGGTCATGATCTCAGGGGTCCTGGGATCAAGCCCTGCCTTGGGTGCCCCGTTCAGTGGGCAGTCTGCTTCTCCATCTCCCTCTGCTCCACAGCCCACTTGTGCTTTCTTTTGCAAATAAATAAATGAAATCTTTAAAAATAAATAAATAAATAAATAGTTAATGACTATCCACCAGATTTGAAGCTACTTATAAGTCAATTATTAACAAAGTATGTAAAAATAGCAAAAGTTATATGGAAAAACAATGCATTGAAATAATTCTGTGACTCTAAGCTCTAGATAGGTCCTATCCAATTTTGCCATTTGGGGTAAGCAATTTTTTTTCTTTGAGTTTCACTCTCCTTTTCCATGTGATATGAAAAACAAAATAATCACGCTGTCTTCTGCAAGTTGTTACACAAGTTATATGAGACTATATAAGCAAATCTGCTAATGATATACATATTTAAGACATTTTCCTTATTGTCAATATCATGTTTTATTTACTCATACCTTGCCTTTTTCTATAAAAGTTTGAAGTGACTTATGAAAATATACTAATAAAGCATAGAAAAGTAAATAATATTCAGACATTCAAAACAAAAATAATAAAAGTCAGAAAGATAAGACCAAGATTATTGCATTATTACTATTAATAGAAGCATAAAAAGAAATAGGGGGGAATTTGAGTTCTTCAATTTCAAAAGCGTTTTATTTGCCCTATTTTGCTACAGCTCTATTTTATACCCCTCTAGAGTTGTGCAATCTATAACACCCAAAGGTTGGTTTATAGGTCAAGAGGCAGCTTCATTCAAAAAACAAAACAAAACAAAACCTTTTTATGTTGGTACAGGGCAGTTGTTACCTAGGTCTTATTTTATTATTTCACTTTTCTAGTAGAGGAAAAATGCAAGATCATTCTAATTTCTAAAAGCATAAGGTTTAATATCATGAAATTAACAAAAATAAAACTAGAGACATTGCAGTGCTTATATCACATACTACTTTATTAATACATGATGTCAGCCGCACACCCATTTCCGGAAATGTAACAATTGCAAGGAATGTAAACGAGGATTTTTTTTAAAAAACAACCCATAACAGATGTTTGCAAGATTTTCCCCCCTACTTAGAACGTAATAAACATATGGAATGGCCTATCAGGCACAATTGCTGAAGCAAAACACAAGGATCATTCAAGAAACAATTAGATTCTGTTCTAAAGAAATGGAATACTTAAAAAGGATGAGTCCTGATGGGCCTATAGTCCTGATGAGCAAATAGCTCCAACTAAACCCTTTATGATTCTATCTCCATTTGAATGTAAATATCACCACAATATACTCAGATCAAGATTTGGGAGCGCTGTGGAGATTTTTCTCTTCTGCAAGAGAAGAGTGTTGATAATATTCCATGTCTATGTTGTAAAACGCCCACATGTGGTAACATTGTTTGCATTCTCTTTCATATTAAAAGAAAGGAAGATGTTTCTCATCAACTTAATGTCTTCATTTTTTAGATAATGTTTAGTGGAGCTGAGAAGATGATTTTTTTAAGAGTAAAATCAATTTTAGGCATATTTCAAGGCACATATTCTAAGCTGCATCAGGAAGTAAATTTGGGAAATAAATCAGGAAGTAAATAAAAATTATGAATATACAAGACAGAGTACAACATAAACGTATATGCAAAGAAGAAACCTCTGGAATCCATGCCACATGGAAAGTGGTGTGTCCTTGAACAGCTAATTTTAATGTAGCAAGATTGAACATGGCTCCAAGAAAATGTAATTTTATTTATTACTGTATAAAATAATTATCTATCTGTAGCTGGGGTGCAGGGGTATACGAGCACCTGGCTCCAGAGGTTCCAAACAAACCGATTTCAGCCACTTACCACTGACAAAATCTAAAGGACAGGAGTGGTAGTGAAACAAAAAAGGAATTTATTTCAGTGACACCAGCATAGGACAGTGGACTAGCGTCTTAAAGACTGTCCCCAAAGTGCTGAAAAAACTTACAGGTTTATGTAAGGAAACTGTGGGACAAAGGTGGGTGGGTACATGCAGGTGGGCAGTGAAGGTCAAATGGATCACTGTCTTGGAGTCAATCACGGGGTTCTTGCAGGTTCAGGGCAGTCCCTATTGCTTGAAGGGGTAGTTTTGGTTCCCATCCAGGGATGCTTTGCCCGCAGGGTCCTGAGCCTGAGGCAAGAGAATAGCTGGAAAGAAGAACCCAACGAGAAAGTGTGAAGTCAAAATGGAGGTGGTCGAAGTCCTCTTTCCTATCATGGGAAAGGCCATCTCTTGCGTGCAGTTATTTCCTGCTGTGTGGCTGCTTAAGAATGGGTCTTGGTCTGAAACACTTCCTTCCTAAGAGATAAAAAGCCCTCAGTCTGTGCTGGGCTTATAGCCTTGGGTAGGAATATCTTTCTCTGTTCCAGACCCAATGTGTACTTCCATGTTTGTCCTAAGTGTGTGCATAATATGACACCTAGCCCATCCCACTAGTTTATCTATTCCCTGAAGGGTGGGAACAAGGTCCTTCACCTGCATCCCAAGAGGGATGTAGATGACCATTATTAAAGGTCATCTTGCTCTTTCTTTCCCCGATTTGAGTAAAGCTTCATTCTAACCATGGCTTGTGGAAGTCATGTATTTCTTGGCCATATTGACATATGGAATGGGTTGACATCCTGAGACAGTTGCTCTCAGTGGCATTCATTGCTGTGCTCTCTGCTATCCTCTGGGAAGTTGGACTCCTCCCCTGGAGATGGGGGTGGGTGTTATTCAGCAATCCTAATAGTACATGCACTTTTCTTTCTTTCTTTATCCCAGTGTGTTTTTTTTTAGAAACCTAGGATTTTACACTATCCTAAAGAATATAAGTTTACTTAATCAGTTGGTTAAGCAACTGCCTTCAACTCAGGTCATGATCCTGGGGTCATGGAATCGAGCCCCATGAAGGGGTTCCCTGCTCAGCGGGAAGTCTGTTTCTCCTTTGCCCTCTGCTGCTCCCCCCACTTGTGCACTCTCTCTCCATCAAATAAATGGATAAAATCTTCAAAAAAAATTATTAGTGAATGTGTTTGTCTCTGCACTAGAAATTAACCTCTTGAGGAATGGGCTTTGACCTAGTCACTCTATGTCTCTGGCACATAGCACATTATCACAAAATACTTGTGGACTAGAAATTAATTGTTAATGCAAATTTGTTTAACTTTATTGTGTATCTTGCTGAAGCATGCACCTTTACCTTATTAAGCTTCCTCAAATTAGATGCTAAGTGTAGAATGGCAAATTTTGAGGTTGTCCTTGAACATTTGCTTCTCACAATTTAAATCCACTTTGGCTTAATGAAATATAGTCCTGTAGGGGGGCCTCCTTGTTTCAACCCACACAAACTCAGTTACTTGATGCCCTTTAACTGCTAATTGCTGTGCATTATTCACGTTCATCTGTGTGAAGTTTTGGCATATGGTCAACAATTAAAACAGACACACACACACGCACACACAAAGTGTGGAGTACATTTTTCCAAGATTCAATCTCTAAAGACTTGTAGGAGACATAAGATAATTTTTATCTTATAGATGTAGATTATATGCAATTTGATTAATTGCTTATTTAGGCGGATTTAAAAAACATACATTGTGCACCTAATAGACAGATTTGAGTCACCTGCTTGCAATTGGACAATTAGGTTAAAAAAATCTTTTTTTCTCAAAACACCTGTCTAGCTCAGTTGGTGGAGTATGCAACCCTTGATCTCAAAGTTGTAAGTTATATACCATGTTGTATATACCCATGTTATATACTCAGAGTTGTATACCCATGTTGTGTATAGAGATTACTTAAAAATAAAATCTTAAAATTTTTTTTCTCTCTTAGTAAACTTGGGCTTAATTTTTGTAATAATGTGTTTCCTAAATTATAATGATTTAAAACATGTATTTGTTCATGTAATTAATACTCTAGTGATAAATTTAACAAATATTTTTTGATACTCACCATTCACAGAATTAGAAGAAAGACTATTCTACACTAGATTTCTTAATACGCTGAAACATGAGATATTGCCATGAAAATAAGCCAGATTAAACTGAGATCATATGTGTACATTGTAGTCCTCATGAACAAATGGCCAACATAGGGTCAGTATAATGTTACTGACCAAGATGGCTTTAACTTTCTCCTGAACTTGACAAGCTGTAGACAGGCTTCTTTCTGGTCTGTAGACTTTCTGGTCTGGACCAGGGACTCCTGGTCCCTGACCTCCTTTTCCTTAGATCATTTACTGTAGAAAATTTGCAATTGAAAATTCTTTCTCTACCTCTTCTAAGTACAACTGCTTTGTCTTGCCCATTTGACATCTCAGGAATATCTTTCTCCATGTCCAGAGATCCATCCCTTAGAGATGTAATCATCAAAGAAGTTGCCCCTACTCCCATTATTCTCATTGTTGTCTACTGTCCAATTATTTTGTTTGTTTGTTTATTGCCTTATCAAACTAGGACATCTAAGTAATGATGTTTTTCTTGTCAGTAATTTGTGTTTTCTTTCTTCCTTTGGTGATTAGTCTTGCTAGGGATTTATCAGATTTATTGATCTTTTCAAATGACAAACTTTGGCCTATCCTGATGCTCTTTATTGTATGCATGTTTTCTATTTAACTAGTATCTACTCCTATTTTAATTTATTACTCCTTTCTAATTTCTGAGATTTTTATATACTTTCAAACAATCCAGCTTCTAGAAATGAAAGCCCTGATCATAAATCATGAAAAAAGCCTCAAAATTAATCAGGCATTTTCAATGTTTCATATATATAGATTTGTGTGTGTGTATGTGTGTGTTATGCATTATATTTCTAAGTACCAATTTAGAATTTCACAAGCTTAGATATGTCATATACACATCATCATTCTAATTTCTGTGGTGATTTCTTCTTTTACCCATGGGTTATTCAGTAGTATATTGTTTGCTTTCCAACTAGTTGGAGATTTCCTAGTTATCTTTTTTATGGATACAGGAAAAATAGTATGGTTATGTCAGTGCTTTGAGATTTGTTGAGACTTGCTCTATAGCTTAATAAGTAAGCAGTCAATTTTAAAAAATGTTACAGATGCAGTTAAAAACAAAATATATTCTGTCTTTGTTGGGTGCCTTGTTCTATATATGCCAATTAGTTCATATGTGTTAATTGCATCATTTATAGCATCTGTGTTCTTACTCTTTTTGTGTATGTAAGTTTGCTATTTCTATTAGATATTTTTAGAGAAATGTTAAAATCCCACTATGTTTGTGAAATTGTCTTTCATTTAGTTCTCAAATTTTGCTTTATATATTTTTAAGCTAAGTTATTGGAAAGTTAGAGTAATATTTTTTCCCTTAACATCTAAGTTGGCTGATAACAATATAGCCATAACACCTTTCTTCAGTTAGTGCATTCATGATAGAGCTTCTTTCTTGCTTTTTATTTTTAACTTTTTTTTTTTTTACATCTTGTAAGGCATATGTAGATTTTGTTTTTGCTCATTTAATTCACTTTGACAATGTTGGTCTTACAACTATTGTTTTTACCCTGTTTATATTTAATGTAATTCCTGATGTATTCAGGTTTATATTACCATTATTCATTTTTCTTTGACGACCTATTTCATGTTTACTTCTTTTTTTTGTTCCTTTTATATTAGATATCTTATAATCTATGGTTTCTTTATATTATTATTTACACATTTTACTAGTTCTTAATGTTTATTCTGTAGCTTGAAATGTAAATGCTTTATGAGTACTTGATTAAGTACTCATGACAATAATTTCACTTTTGTCATTTCACTGAGAACAATAGAACATTTAACTCTATATTTACTCCCTTCCTTCCATTTGTACTGTTTTAAGCACTTTTGCTTTACAAATGTTTGAGTATACACAGGAGACTATTGTTTTATACAGACAATTAATTTTCTTGTGATACAAGTCTGTTGGCAAGAATTTTCTTTCACTTTCTCTGAAACTCTTTATTTTACCCTTATTTTTGAAGGATATTTTTGTAGAGTATGTAATTCTAGGTTAGAGATTATTTCCTTCAGCACTTTAACAGTGGTATTTTATTGTCTTTTGGCTTCCAGGTTTAGTCTTCATTGTCATTTTTTAATTCTATAGTCACTTACTGAAACATAATTTATGCCCCATTTCTGGGTGATTTTAGCTCCTTTTCTTTGTTTGCAAACAGTTTAATTAATGTATTCCTAAATGTGGTTTGCTTTGGACTCAATGAACTTCTTGATCTATAGGCTCATATTTGTTCTGTCTCTTAGTGCATTATAAACCATTCTAAAAGGTAGTGTCTTAAAATAATGACAATTTTATGACCCCATTTTTCTGTAGGTTTATTGGTTACAACAAGGATTTCTTTTGCAAGTCTTGATAAGGGTTTCTCACGTCATTACTTCCAGATGGTGGCTGTGTCTGGAGTTTGGGATGCTCAAATGCTCTTTGTGGGTCATTTTTTTAAAGATTTTATTTATTTATTTATTTATTTACTTATTTATTTATTTAAGAGAAAGAGGGGGAGAGAGGAGGAGGAGGAGCAGAGGGAGAGGGACAAGCTGACTGCGGTGAGCGCTGAGCACAGAGCCTGACATGGGGCTGGATCCCACAACCCCAAGATCCTGATCTGAGCTGAAATCAAGAGTGGGTCACTCAACCAACTGAGCCACCCAGCTGCCCCTGGGGGCCAATTTTGAAGAAGAGCTACCACAATGTGTTTCTTCAGTTTTGGGAATTTCTGTATTATGATCTCTTTGAAATTCATTTCCTCCCCTTTCTCTTGGCAATTTCTGCCTGTAGCAGCAGTTATAGGTATGCTGTACATTTTCCGTGTCCAGCAGTTCTTGCACTGTTTCCTGTACTTTCCAACCTTTTTATTCTTTTCTTCAGTGTGTATATCTTCTACTGACATGTGTTTCGGACCATCAATTCTGTGTTTTCCTGTGTTGGATCTGTTGTTAATCTATTGGGTTCTTAATTTTGAAACTCTTATTTTTTTTTCAGTTCTAAATTTTCATTAGAATCCTTCTCTGCCTTTCAAGTTTCTGATATAATTCTCCATCTCTTTATCTTCTTCATCTTTTCATTTTTTTAACAGCTTGATCATAGGTTTTTTGTTTTTGTTTTGTTTTGTTTTAATGTTCTGTTCTGCTAACTAAATATCTGTACAATCTCTGAGTCTGTTGCAATATTCTCTCCTGCTCCCTTGGTTTTGGATTTTAGGGACTGCTGGCTTGCAGTTTGGATAATGTTTATTTCCACCTCTAACTTACCCTCCCTTCGGCCACAGTCCCTTCCATGCTTTCAGATGAGCGCTTGGTGATATCTCCATGACCCTCTCCTGATATTAAATGAAGTTAGACATTGTCTCCTCAGAAAGGCTGAAGTTGCCGTTTTGCTTTGCTGAGGCTCTGTTCAGTCCTTTTAGCCTCCTCATCCTCCATGATGCCGTGGAGCAGAAAAACAGCCATGTATTTAGGAGCCATCACGTTTCCATTTTCTCTTTTCAGTCCCGTGAGACCTCCAAAAGCTCTACTAAATGTTTCTTGTCCCAGCAGCAGACCTTTTCTGGGGCATGGCCTACATTCCCAAACTCCTCCATAAAGGCAAAATCAGCAAATTCCCTCAGGGAAAACACATCTGCAAAAGTCAGCCCAGTTTTCAGAGGTTCTCCTCTCTCTGGAATTCTACTGTCTCTAATTATCGTGGTTTCAGCATTTTTCTGATGCTGTAGGCATGATTTCTATTTTTTATCCAAATTCTCTAGTTGTTTTTGGTGGAAGTATTGGTCTGCCCTCTTTAACTCTTATTTACCACAACATTTAGGTGTCACATGCTCTTGACTGCCTGCCTGCACTTTTCCTCAAGAGACTGCAATTCTTTCTACACTTTGGCATACTTATTACACAGAATAAGAGTGTTTGGTAGGCCAAGTTTCCCATTAGACTGTATGCTCTTTGAATAGAGAAACACTGCATTATTCATCTGTGTACTCTTGGTATCTAGCAGTTGGCATCGGATAACACATAAGAGTATTTCTCTCTCTTTTTTTTTAAGATATTGCTAGGTCAAAATGGATTCTTGTTAACATTTTTGAGGTTATAAGCTAAATATTTTAGGAGGACAAAGTTCCCATAAATATACATGGCATCCCTGTGTTAAGCGTCTTGGGATATTCCGTAGGAATCCGATAACAGAATTGTCAACACATGATAACTTTCAATCAATTTTAAACTTTTAAAGCAACTTTTAATTATAACTTTCTGAAAACTAAGGAAGCAACTTTTTTCCCTCTGGATTCCACAATAACTCAAGTGCGGTCATTTGACCTCTCTTCACTGATAACTCCTACCAAAAACATGGTAGGGGAAGAAAGTCCTGAAAGAGATTTATTTGTTTGGTTCATTATATATATGGTTTAATTATTTACCAATGACATTAACAATATATTGTTTTTGTTTTAATAAAATGATGTTGTTGAAGATGTGTGTCATCTGTATTTTTACTGTTTCTCCATACCACAATTTAGAACCTTTACAAGATAAAAGGAAACATAATAATTATAGAAATACAAGTAAAACCACATAAGAATGACAAAGTTGGAAAACTGGAAAAATTTTTAATCCTTATCCTTATAGAAAATTAATAGCTTTAAGATAATTTTTAAAGGTAACTATGAATGAATATGACAAAAGGATAATACACATTATTTAGTATAGCTTCAGAATAAACTTTTCTTGGGCTTTTTAAAAAAAGATTTATTTACTAATTTTGAGAGAGAGAGAGAGGGTACCCATGAGAGTGAGGGGAGGGGAGAGGGAGAGGAGAGAGAATCTCGAGCAGACTCTCTGCTGAGCCAGGAGCCTGCCATAGGACTCAATCCCAAACCCATGAGATCATGACCTGAGCCGAAGTCAAGAGTCAGTTGCTTAACTACTGGGCCACTCAGGTGCCCCTTCTTTGGCTTAATTTTAAAAAAAAGAAAAGAAATACCATGTACTTTCAGATGTTCAAATAAATGTATATATTTAAGAAAAATAGATAAAATTAGATGAACATTGAAGAGTTCTATTGTTGAGATCATGATAAATTTTTCCACCTGGTTGAAATAAAGCATGAATTTTTTTACTTATGAAAGCTAGAGTTTGACTAGCTATGGCCATGGTTTTGAGGCTCCTCTGTGTGGATGATTTACACTTATAAGTGTAATATTACACCCATGATAATGCATGTTGTGGTCTTGTGGATTATCATTTCCATTATAAGGAACACTTTAAAATATTGATTTAATTTTTATTATGGTGAGTTTTTATCTAGATTTTTTGTTGGGAAACTTATTTTGCATAGCTAATGCATAGCTTTGCATGGCTAATATTATTAGATACGTATTTCATATAGCATCACATACTTCTAATGCTAAAATACCATAAAAACATCCTATTGCTTTTTATCTTTATTTACTTCCTTCTTGAATAATTTCACATTGATTAGTATGTAAACTTTTATAGAATATATTGTACATATTTTGATTCATCTGTTTATAAATGTGACAATACATTCAGAGAAAATGGTGTGACAGATAATGTACTTCAATGAAAATAACAAAAGAAAATATAACAAAGAGTGTTTGTGACAAATATGACAGCTCTAACTTTCAAAGGAAAATGAAAGTAGGGGATTTGTCCTTGAAAACTGGTATTACGACCTTTTATTTTATAACCATTTACTTCATGTTTAATGAGAATATGGCATATTTTCTCTCAGGTTAGGGGAAAATAATAGCTTTAGACATTATCTTTGACCCTCAAACTATAGAGGGGATATGAATAATGATGAAGCAGGGGTAGAGAGCATTTTAAAATAGCCTACTATGTCTCAAAAAGGGACATTCAACTATTAGTGCTAAGAATAACTTCTATAACTTTGAAATAGCTAGCATAGGTCATTTTCAAAAAATGGACTAATTCATACTCTTAGAAGGTTTTTTTAAATTTTAATATAAAATCTTTGGGCTACAAAAGACATGCTAATCCAGGCTCAGGTTTTGCAGAAAAGAAACTGAGGCCTGGAGCCATTAAGTGATTTTCCCCAGCCACTTGCATAGATAGCATCATGTGATATTCTCGTCTCTGTCCCACTGTGTCCTCCTCCTTTCTACTTCACAAGTTCTCCACACAACCCTTTTTGAAAGAGGTTGATGGGGTAGAATATTTGGCTGGAGATCCACTCTTTTGTCTACACAGTGGTGCAAGAAGAACTTCTCTCAAATGAAAAGCCATAGTCTTCAAGTTATTTTGACAAAGGTCACCCAATCAATATGAAATCATATTCTCTCCAGGTTGAGTGAGACCTACCCTGCCAAATGACAGCCATGGACCTATTACCCCAAGCAAATGTTTAGCCTTGAAAGCACCCTTTCTTTTCGGTGAATAAACCAACCCCCTCAAGAGAATCTTAGGTTAAATTAAAGATAGTATTTGTGGTTTCTGGTTATTTATTAATTCTGGGACTCAGCGTTCTTTATTAAGGAAACTAATGGTAGTAATTAATATTTTAAAGCAGTAATTGATATAAATTATTAGCAACTATTTTAAAGGCATAACATCTTCTCAAGACATAATGAAATTGTGAGTACACATGAAATTTTCCTTTTTTAAGAAATAAAGTGTAAAAAAGACAACCTTAAATAGATATATTACAGATAAAGTCTTATCTTTAACAGTTATGAATACAAATGTAAAATATGTAGATTAAATTAATTATTCAATGAGTTGCATCTTAGTTATTTCATTGGCAACATTACTTCAATCAGAAAATCAGAATTTTATAAAATTAAGCTAAATATTACTGCATACATACATACATATATACACACACATTTTTATTGTATAGAAAGGTCACCTGCATTATAATAATCCTATTGGCAACGTTGTGGGATAGATCAAGCAGTTACTATTTCTATTTGGCACATAAGGACACTAAAACATGTAATGTAAATTACTCTCCTAAAAATTTCACAAGTGGATTTTAAACCAGAGGTGTTCTTGTTGAATTCTCTTTTGATTCTGAGCTCCTTCCATGGTTGAAAATTGTAACAATAATGAGTATTTTAATGACTTACTTTCAGTAAGGATTCCAAGTTGAAATGTAATTGCATTATGTTATACATGCTCTTTTCATTTCTAATAACACCTCAAAAGAGATTAAGTGCCATAATTCTGTCTAAAACTATGTGTGAGGGGCACCTGGGTGGCTCAATCAGTTAAGCTTCTTCTGCCTTGGGCTCAGGTCATGAACTCAGGGTCCTGGGATCAAGTCCTGCATCAGGCTCCCTGCTCAGCGGGGAGTCTGCTTCTCCCTCTCCCTCTGCCCCTCCACACCCTGCCCCCCACTCATGCTCACAATCTTTCTCTCAAATAAATAAATAAAATCTTTAAATAAATAAATAAATACAAGTATGTGTGGGACAGTGGGAGAATCAAAAACCTATTTATTGACATATGGCCTAGAAAATAAAATAAACAACGAATTTCTATTGCCACCATCTTGACTTAATATTCTAATTCTCTATTTTATTCCTAATTATTTTTATTCCCTTTAAGTTATCTCCACTTATAGAATAAGGAAAGGTAAACATAAATGAAAAGTGTATGACTCCAGCAATATAAAGCATTTATCTGAGAACAAAATACCTAGAGGGTCTTAGAGGTCAACATTGTAGAAGTGGTATTATTGCCCAGTGAAGAAATGTGCACATCAGAAGAGATAAATGAATACTTTAAAGGTCTTAATATGAGAAACATTTGTATTTTGTGGATCAGGAATTACCTTTAGAGGTCCGTGTTTTGTCCCCGGCATCCATGCCAGTGATCTCCCTTGTTCATCAGTTTGGCCCTTGGAACAGTACAATCAGCATAGCCTGGGATCTTGTTAGCACAGAATCCCACCTTCCAGTCCAGACCTATTGAATCAGAATCTGCATGTTAGCTAGGTGATTTGTGCACACGTTCAAGGGTAAGAAGCCTTGAGCTCCCCATCAACCTTCTTTACCTGTCTGCTGACTTACTATCCATTTATAGTTCCTTCAGGGCAGGGACACCTGAGCAGGTTTACCAGATGAGAAATTCATGATCTAAACTCCTGATGCACCCGTAAGGGGCCAAGGTCAAACCACATTCTGAACCATCGCAGACTAGAGACAATGAACTAGATCTAGGAAATAGATTATTGTATGTAAGCAGGTGATATTGTGCTTCCAGTCATTGTATCACTCCCTAGAGGTAGCTCTAAATAGTCAAAAGGCTGTTGCTGACATAACTAGACACAAAAGGTAACTATGAGAAGGCAGACACTACATTTAAGTGTCCATGACTTAGAAAGAAAAAAAAAGTCTATAACAAAGGACTGATTTTAGTAACAGACAATATAGTAGAAATAAAAAAACTGACCAAAAAAGAATCATAAGTTCCAGTGGAGGCTGATGATATCCTAAAACTCACCTTTAACCTTTTATTAATGTGAACTCAACAAAAGTTTAATTTAGTTGTATTATGCTTTCTTCTAGAACTCTATTTCAATTTATCATTTATGGTGAAAACTTTGCTTTTGAAATTGGACTCGATGTACATGTGGGCTGGGTTTCCCACATATTGTTCATAGTATTTACTGATCTGCTTACTGATAGTGTATAATATAGGATACTAACGACATACTGAGACAGAGCAAAACGGAAATTATTTTTAAACTATTTTCTTACTCTGCTCTTGTTATCCAAGGTATGGAAACTGAGAGTAAGCTTAACTTTTAACATGATAATATCTTTATTCAGAATGAATGCACATCAGTAGAGAGAATTTCTGAGAAAATAAAAGGTTTGGTTTATCTCAGTAATAATAATGGCTGACAACTGAAATACTAATAGACCATGTATGTAGAAAAAGAGGACCCACTAAAGTATCAGCTCTTAAAAATACAGATGACAAATCTGTTGAACCTTTGATAATATTGACTATTTTCACAAAACAACTTCACCTAATTTTATCGCAACTACACACATTTCTAGGCAACAAAAGACAACATTATAATACTAATAAAATCATCAATGATAACAGTGGCACATGTATTGTGTTACATGAAACTCACATGTAGGTTAAGCTATGGAGAAGAAATAGTTCCCGTGGTAGTGTGAGGCTCACAGAAGCACTTAATGTGTCCTTCTAAAAGAGGCAGGCTGTCCTGTGAGATAAACCTATCCTGTTCTCGAAAGACCTTAAGAGGAAATTATCAAATAGATATGAGCCACCATATAGCCCTCATTTGGTCAGAGAGAAGGAATAGAAATACACAGACATGTTTCTAGTCTTCTAAATTATGTTTATTAAATATTTAGCTGGTTTTGGCTCAGATCATGATTTCGGGGTCCTGATACGGAGCCCTGCATCCAGCTCTGCACTCAGCATGAAGTCTGCTTGTCCCTCTCCCTGTTCTCCTCCCCCTGTCCTCTCTCTCTCTCTCATAAATAAATAAAATCTTAAAAAAAATATTTAGCTCTGATTGGTTCATACATATGTATGTATCCATATGCATGCAAACATAAATATAATAAAAGCACATTTTATTCTTTTTGCCATATTTATTTTATTTAATTTTATTCCCGTAAATTTCCAAATTCTATCCCAATTTTAATCTCTAAGGGCTATGTAGTAGTATATTTTCTAAAATTATATATGTGTGTGTGTGCATAAGTTGATAATTATTTTTGTTAAATAAAAATATATCGTCTACTCGTAATATTTAAAATTATCATCTAAAATATCTAATTAAACTTAAATTATTTTAAAAAATATAATATTTTGCCTCCTAAATTTAAATATCCAAGTCCACACAAGATTGGCTAATTGACCCATAATTGGTCAATTACAGCTATAATCATATGCAGTTGCTATCTTGTATACATGAATAATCATAGGTGACAAATACATACACATTAAAGAAGTAATCATTCTTAAAAATAAAATGTCTCTTAATTTGTGTTCTCCAAGGGCATGTGGATGCATGAAATTACAATTGACAAGCACAACATATTTTATACATTTTGAAGAAATTGTAATCACCTGGAAAAATACTTTCTATATTATGATATAGACAGAATAAGGAGCAATTGGTATCAAAATCTGAGTGTCTAAACATCTTGTTATATGGAAACCCATTTGCCTGAAAAGTGCCTCTCACCTTCAACATGGCACCATTGCTCGTGGGATTGATGCCCTTCCTAGTTGAACTCTGGACTGCTTTGCTATAATGGGAAGTTAACAGAGACAGCTGACGTGGTGAAAAGAACTATCACCGCCTCTGGTCAAGGTGTGATCTAGAGCCATTACAGAGCAAGTCCAAAATGAATAGCTAACAGAGGAAGGAAGAAAGAAATCTGCTATTTGAGCTTCTCATACCTTCTAGATAATGGCCTTCAGGACAACAGAGAGACCTTCTAAAATTAGCATTTCTTTTTTGACATAGCATAAATCAAGCTAAAATAGTAGTAACCTTTGTTACCATGCAGTTTACTGAAATGTAAAGCACCTCAAAATCACACTGATTAGCAGACAAATGCCTTCTGTTTCCACAGATGCTAAGTACTTATTGATTTAGTTTTACCTGCTAGTGGTCATTAAGGCTGGAAAAAAATGACCACAACACCATAAATCATTATCACGCTGAAGCATTGATTAATACCTGTGTGTACATGAAGGCATTTGGCAAAAGGAGACAAGGAGAATCATGTAAAAATATGACCAGTGGGAGGATGTGATGCTGAAAGAGTGAATGTGATACAGCTGTGGGTTCAAGCTGAAATTACGGCTCGACAGGCTCTGTGTAGGCTCATCAAGTCTAATGGGAGGCTTGCAGGCACCCCCGGGTCTCAGTATGTGCTGCTGTCTGCTATGGGATTTATCCAAGCAGATTGTTAAGTTTGGTGTAACGTCAAAATGAGATCTGTCTTCGGTATTCTGTGCCTCTCCATAGAAAATATTAGAAGTAGATTTATGTTGTGTTTTTGGTCTTTTTTTGATTTTAGTTCCCTTGATTTTAATAAATTGACTAGAAAGCTTAAAATAATGAATGAGAGGCAATTATTTTGTGTTCTTTTGGTATTGTTTTGGCTCTTAATCCTTAGGAGGACACAGATTTGCCTGGAATGTTCTGGCTTCCTCCTAATTACAGGCAAGGAGAGGGTTCTGTGGAAACGACAATAATTGATCAGCTAGCATGAACTAAGAAATTCATCTCAGTTTTTAAGGAAGTTAACATAACTTCCAAAACCATGAACAGTTGCAAAATGCCTTACCTGTGCTGTCCTTACATGATTTTCCCTTAACAACCTGAGACTAAAGGAGAACTACATGATTTCAAAGAAACTGCAGCTCTGCCCTCATCTTCAAAAGAGCCAGAGAGTGCTCAAAGGGCAAGTACTTTTTCTTTCCACTCTGCACCCTCATTGGCAAGTGCAAGGCCACACACCTTTGAGCTGATTGAAGCATAACAAAGCTAACTACCTGTTCCAAGAATCAGACTCTGGCTTTGGGCTATAGCTCAGAACAGAAGTGATCTTTGCTGAACAGAAAGTTAAACAGATGCAATCCTCAGTGACAATCAAGAGAGACAACACTGATACAGGAGACCAAAAAAAAAATTGTAAGGGCAAGCCGACATTCAAGCAACTGCACAGACATTGAACCCATAAACTAAATGAAGCATTAACAGGTTATACAATTTCAATTTGAGTTTGGGGATGAGTGAAACATTTTGTACGGAAGTCTCAAGGAAAAATGTAGACCAAACTGAACATGGAAATCAAACTTTTGAAACCTCTCTTTCACCCTCTTCTGAAATGGTTAAGAATTTGACCTTCAGTGATCAACAGCTATATGTGTCAGGGGAACAATATAGTAAGGATAAATGTTTTATGTTTAAAAAATGAATGTCCTGACCCATGATTAAAACAAATGAGAGAGTAGAGTCACAATTTTCAGGCTTCTAAAACATATTACTGGTTCAAAAAGATATTGGCAATACTTTCTGGCTTAAGCATTAATTTGTTCAAACATTTATTGATGCCCCTTATATACCAGGGACTGTATTGGGCACTTGGTGCCTAAAGGTGATAAGCATCTGTCTCTATATTAAAGAAGCTATGGTTATAAAGAAGTATTAAAATAAGGAAACATCAGCAGATAATGATGTAATGATGAGTAAGTGTTAACTATCATTTTTATATATCTACCAGAAGATTTTTTGAATTGCTGGATTTGCGTATCATGCCCATAGCAAAATTAAAAAAAAAAAGATTTTTAAGATCTCTTATTTAAAATGGCATATATATCTTAAACTACAACACACGTAGAAATCGCCTGACATTCCGCGGTTCCCCAATAATTCTTCAAATGGCGAGGATTCATTCCATAATAACCACAAGTGTTTTGTTTTGTTTGTTTGTGCTAAACATCGACTCTTTTGAGCATAGGCGGCCTCTCCTCCAGATGCCTGCATTGGCCAGGGCCTATCCTGTTGAGAGAGAGGAATACTGCCCTTGGGCAGCAAGCAATGTGCATCTTCCTGTAGATAATTTTGTGGAACTAAAAGACTTTGTTCGGAGAAATCCAGACCAAGATATGAAGTTGTTATCTTTCTCTTGACCAGGACAAATACTAAGGTAGATTTTAAGAAGACAACAAAAGTCAAAGGTAAAGAGCTTGATTTTCAGGAGTAATTATATCAGCCGAATTTAAGTATGTGAGTAAACTTACACAAATTGGACTATGAGAAGTACCCAGAAGTCTCGAGTAGACTAAGAATATCAGCAAGAGAAAATAATTTTTTGCCATAAAAAATAGTCTTGCGCCAAATGAAATGAAAATGTTCCTAAGAACCCAGAAATTTGAACTAAACAAGCCTTCTTTTGATTTTCTTTGTTTTTTCCTATGCTATTCGAGTTTCCATAGAGACTCCTTTTGTAAGCATCTGTTACCAACATGGAGTAGGATGTGTTCGGTTCAGTGTTCTCCCTGGGATGAGTGTGACATCAATGCCTGTTTTAGCTTCAAAACAGGCACCCATTTTAGCTTTAAAATGGAAAACTCTAGCATTCAGCAGAACCTGGGAGACAGAAGGGGAGAGATTCTGAATCGGTATGGAATATTTTACATATTTTTTTCATGCCAAGATGCGGCTCCGGGGTCTCATTTATGCTTCAATAACCTCAATTCCTAGACCCACCTGTCTGATTATATAGCAACTTCTCTACTGACAGGCCTCTTACTGGTCATGAATGGCATTCAAACTGGCCACTGGACACTTTTTGGTGTCATTTTATCTGAACTCTCATTATCATTTGACCCTGTTTACTTCTCCCTTTTTGAAATTCTTCCTCCTTTACTTGGATGGCACTGCATTCTTGTTTTCCCTCCTTCTGTCAGAGCTCTCTTTTTAAATGTGCCATCCCCAAGTATTCATTATGGCCTCTTCCTTCTAATTATGTGTACTTACTGGGCAATTTTTGTAGCCTGACCAATTCACGTTTGTCCTTCAAGGGCCATGAAGTACATCTTGGAAGTCTTCCCTCTTTTGATGCTCCAGCTTGACACTGAACGACTTATGATTATTATTCCCCTCTAAGATCCTATATCATCATGTACAAATTTCTTAGGAAACCACAGTGAATTAGAATTTTCCACTAGCTTAATTTTCATTATCTTGTTTTTCCACCAGATTTTAAGATTTCCAAGACAGAGGTCTCTGTCCCATTCATCATGATATCCCACCTTATTCCCAGGTTTGTCAGAATTGCTGAATAAATGAGGTAATGTTTGTTAAATGGATGAATCAATTAAAACTGAATAAGCTTATTACAATTATTGCCAATTAAAGAATGTGTGATTTTTCTCAAATATTATGGGAATCTGAGAGGAGTTCACATTTTCGGTAAGTTTTTGAGTAGAAAACAAGCACAATGACATATTTTATCAATATATTCTGCTCTGCAGCACATGATTAAACATATATATTTTCCTATGCGTGTGATTATATGCAAATGTATAGAAAATGTTTCCAAATGCACTGCTCATTGCATCTTATCTGCAGATCCATGCTTCATGTTGACAAGGAATAACTCAGATGCAAATATTTTACAGTTTCTGCACAAAACAATATGCATAAAGAACTAAGAAATGTATTGAATAGATCTCAATTATGTACACTATACTAAAGCAAGAGTCCAACTGTCTAAAGCTTTTGAGAAAAAAAAGTACAGCAGGCTAACACCAAACCAATAAAACAGGGTACCTGTTTCTCAAATTAAAATAGGGGCAGGCTATAAACAAATGAGAGGTTTAGTTGGAAATATGTTTACTGCATATTCCTTATTCCTTAAATCACTTGAGAAGGCAACAAATTTTTCTTATCTGTGCCGGTAGAGAGGAGCACTGGCACAGATAACAGAAAGCCATACATCATGGCCAATTAAGCTAGCCATGTAAGATAGGTGGAGCTCTAGGGTCCTGAGCCAAATGCAGGGTGCAACTAGGTATCAAGATATCCAGATGCTGTGTGTAAACCTATGTCAAATAAACAAACAAATAAATAAATTTTGAAACAGCCTAGAGCTTAATCAAAATGCCTATGATCAACGTGGACAAAACGGGGTGTTATTCCTAGGTGCAGTTCACAAACACTCATAGCTCATGAAAATGGTTGTTATTGGGGCACCTGGGTAGCCCAGTGGTTAAGTGTCTGCCTTCAGCTCAGGGCGTGATCCCACGTTCTGGGTTCGGGACCCACATCAGGTTCCTCCACTAAGAGCCTGCTTCTTCCTCTACCACTCCCCCTGCTTGTGTTCCCTCTCTCCCTGGCTGTCTCTCTCTGTCAAATAAATAAATAAAATCTTTTAAAAAAAATGGGTGTTATAACTTCATTGAAACTTACACAGGTGACACTGGTTTAATGCAAGGGGGTCTAAGATATGAGCAGATGAAGGGAGGTTAATTTATTATTTATTTTACAATCAGTGGCAGAGGAAACATGATTCTGATTTTGGTTTCTTGGCAATCAATTTAGACAACTGGATAAAATTCTCACATTTTTTTTTTCAAAAGGAAAATGTTACTTGGGACTAACTATCCCCCAAATCCAAATATAATAAATCAGTCAAAAATGGGTCCTTAGTTGTGAATAGAAACATATAAACAGAAGTTACATATGAAAAGAAAGTAGACAAAAGCAGTGGCAAGAAAGCAAAAATAAGTCATCCAGTGCTTTTCAGTGTTTAGGAACAAGAACAGTTCTGGAGACAGTCTAGATGTAGGTGTAAGGGGAAAAATTAGTACGGAGTAGGTGATGCTTAAAAGTTCACGTGTGAGGACAGGGCTTGAAGCATCCGCTCAGGTGGTACTCTTGATAACTTGTTGTGGCATCCTTGTTTACTAGATACTAACGGAACTGTCCCAAGGAGAAAGCGAGCAAGCTGGGGGAAATCATAAATGAATTTAAGTGTGAACCATTTCACTCTGTTCATCGTCGTCCCTCTAGCACACACACACACACCCTCATATACACATGCACAATGCTTAATAAATGTTTGTGGAATGAATGAATGGTTAATGAAGTCATGTAAAAGACAGACATAAGCTGAAAATATCTGCTTGCTATTTAATTCCAGAAAAATAACAGGGACTACCAAGAATTTAAAAAAGGAAGTGAAGAATTTGAAAGTATCATAGGGAAAAATATAAAGATATTGGGAATTATTTTTCTCACCTGCGAAAAGAAATGTATAGTGCAGGCCCATATTTTGCCAAAGCTAGTTGTTAAAAGATTAAGGAAGGGCACCTGTGTGGCTCAGTCAGTTAAGTGTCTGCCTTCGGCTCAGGTAATGATCCTGGAGTCCCAGCATCTAGTCCCACATTGGGCTCCCCGCTCAGCGGGGAGTCTGTTTCTCCCTCTAACCTTTCCCCCTCCTCGCATGCGCTCTCTCTCACTTTCTCAAATAAATAAATAAAATCTTTAAAAAAAATAAAAATAAAGGATTAAGGAAAAGGGGCACCTGGGTGACTCAGTTGGTTGAGCATCTGCCTGCAGCTCATGCCATGACCTCAGGATTCTGGGATCAAGCTCAGTGTAGGGCTCCCTGCTCAGTGGGAAGTTTGTTTCTCCCTCTCCCTCTGCCCCCTCCTCGCTTATGCTCTCTCTCTCCAATAAATAAAACCTTTAAAAAAGAAAAAAAGATTAAGGAAAAGGAAAGGTATTAAAAAAAAACACATCAGATTTCTACCTTTTTATATTTTACCACCTGCTTATGACACAAGACACAAACTTGAAAACAGTTATGTAATAACCATGTTCGGGGGTCATGAGGCTATTTTTTCAAAGTGGGGTTACATTTTCTTTAATGTGCAGTCTGATGATTATTGCCTTCACCTGTTCACATAAGGATTTAATTCTTAAAAGTGATCTCATGACTATTTCTGAAAACCCTGTGAAGTTATTTCCCTGTGTTCTGTGACTCTGTTACCCTCATTCCAAATCAGAACCCCTTCCTCTGATGCCTGTGGTCCTGAGAGGTGTCATTCCACTGAGCACAGTTTACCTCTAATGAAACTACAGCTGTCGCAAAACTTTGACCTCTCCTTTGTACAAAACTTCGAAGTGTACTTTTTTAAGTTCTACACTGTACACAGTTAAAAATCATAGTCAGACTTAAGGAAACGATCAGAGATCAAAGGGAAAGTAAACTGCCTAAAAGCTTTACAACTGCTTTTAGATATGAGCGCTTTTGGAGCCCAGAGTTTCTGCCATATGGAAACATATGGTTGACTTCCTGTGGGCTGAGGAAGCGAATGGGGGATGGCAACTTCTGATATTTTTTTACACAGGAATTGAGTGTTAACTTATTGTGGAGTTTTTCTAGGGATAGGGAAAGAGAAATTAATTTTGAGTAAGTAATATCAGATACTATTAGGCTTTTAAAATATTATCTAATTCATATATATTCACACGAAAACATGTCTATGAATGTTCATGGTGGCTTTTATTCAAGAACTAAAAAATTGAAATAACCCATATGTTCATCTACTGATGGATGGATAAACTAACATGTGGCTTTTCCGTACAATGCAAAATTATACACCCATGTAGAGGAACGAAGTATGATGTGTGCTACAAGGTGGGTGGCCTTTGAATACGTTCCACTAAACACAGAAGTGGGACCCCAAGGGCTGTATATTGTATAATCCCATCCATTTGAATTCTCCAAGAACATGAAAATCTACAGATACAGAAGGCAAATTAGCATTTGCCTAGAGATGCAGGGAGAGATGTGCTGGGAAGTGGGGGGATTCCCCTTTGGGGTGATGGAAATATTCCGTAATTAGTGGTAAGGATTGCACAACATTGTGAATGTACTAGAAGTCAGTGAATCATATACTTTAAAATGTTTAAAATGGTGAACCTTAGGTTTTGTGAATTTTCTTAAAAATGGTGGAAAATATGGACTAATCCAATATCAATACAATGCTGTAAGGTAAGTATTTTAAAGATAACGTTTAACATGAGAAAACCTGATCTCAGATAAATTAAATAATTTGTTCTCGAACAGTACAAGGAAACAAAGCGAGGATTCCACGCTATTTTACTCCCTTTATACCACAATGCTTCACTAGATGAATCTAAAGCAGTTTCCTAGTAAATGGGTCAGTCAATAAAATATTCCAAAGGTAACTTTAAATGTGTCCTTCATCTATTTTCCATCAATATTTTCATAATCCATATTTATTTGAAATTGCCCAAGAGTTCCTCCTGTTGGCTTCCACTGTGTTTTCTGTTACTATTTCAATATCCTCTAGGACAGACATTTGATAGAGGTCTCTTTAAATTCCCAAGGTGCATACTCAAGGCACTCTACACTACATATTTTTTGTATGAAATAATGCTACTTTTTATCAATACGCATTATTTTATTTTAAGGATTTAATGATCCCCCTTAAGTAACCTCCTTTCATGGGGTTTATATGACTCCTCTTCTTTTAAAATATTTTAGTTTTATGTACAGGAATCGAGTATGTCATGAGATTTCAAGCATTAGCATTTTAATTTTCAGAACTTTTTATAAATAAAAGTAACTTGTGTTATCCGAACTTAGGCCCATGTTTCTTTTCCTTAATATAGTAAATGTATTTGTAACCAAGCACACAGGTGTTTTTTGTTTTTTGTTTTGCTTACAGCTTCTCACTTCCAGATTCAGAGGATTCACTTGACCTTGGAAATATGTTCTTTCTCCTGTTTAGCTCTTTGTAGAATAGGATAACATTGAGTTCCCAGGAAGCGATGGTAATGTCAAAAATTACAGCCTCATAAAAGCTTTAATTCTCACCATAAAAATAATATATAAAGTAGAGAACTATGAGGGTGCCTCGCATATTGCAATGTCAGGTTTAGGAGCGCTACTATAAAATTTATAATACCTATCTATTTGAGAGTGGGTAAGAGCCCAAGCAAGTGTTGCTTAAATATAGCTAGGTTATAAACAAGTGAATGCTTTGGGAAGAGAGAGTTTGGGGCATGTTTTGTGGTGCAAATGAATGTTAAAAACCTGACATTTAAAGACCCTGTTTCTTTAAGATGCCTCTCTAAAAATTAACATTTATCGTTAAAACATAATGAGTCAAAATCACAAAATATGGCATGGTATATGGGTATATGTGGGCGTGCAGAGCTGTGATTAACAGAAGATACAAAAACAAAGGATAGAGAAATGGATCTACCCAAACCGCAGCTGGATTGGCATAAACAGAAATGGACGGAGCAGGGGAACATCTGTAAACTCAGTGGACCACACACCAGATTAGGCAGAATTAGCTCTGCCTGGCCAAACGATATGCCTCGAATCCCAGGTTGTTTAGCGGGATCTGGATCCACTAGAATCCCTTCCCTACCCTCCTGATTCTGGCTGGCAGAAACTTTGTCTTCAAATTCTGTCTGTGTGTTATTGGAACATAAGACCGGGTTTTGAAAGTGCAGGACAGCAAATAGGCAGGTAGGACGGTTCCTGGTGCCGTCATGTGGGCTCATGTCCTCCACTTGGGCAGAATAACCCTCCCTCATAGTCCGTTCAGCAACAGGTCTTTTCTTTCTAGTGCTTTATCGACAGGCGTCTTTGGTGGGTTTTTTGTTTGTTTTATTTTGTTTTTTAAACAGTTTTGATATTTCTAAATACTCTGTTTTGGACAGATAATTATAAAGCCTACTGTTTTGTTTCGGCGGGGCTGTCTTGATACTTCTGAGTTTTTCCTCTCACACCAGCATCATTTTGCTTTCTGCAGTTAAATACTTCACTAGAAGAAGCTTTCTTTTTATTCTGTGTATCTTTTATTCTGTCTACTAACTTGAAACTATTTTTCCCCAACTTACGTTCCTATTCATGTGTCCGCACCCCAGCTCCCCGTGCCACCCCCGCCACAGCTCGTGTTCGTCAGGGAACTGACCATAAACTCTAGAATAGTCCAGAGGTGGGTGTCAGTAGAAAAGCAAAACAAAACAAGGAAGCAAACAAACCCCAAACTAAATTTCCTTATTTGGGTTTTGTTGCGGCGGTGGGGGGGGGGGAGCAAAACAAAACAAAATAAAAACCTATCACCCAGTCTGGTCAAAGAAACTTCTGGAAATTTTCTGCATATTTTGGGAAAAGTTTTCTCCATTCCTGTGAGAGGGCCTCTTTATCTGTCCTTGAGTCCACAAACAAGAGTGTTTGCATTTCTGGCTCCTTCTGTTGGCCATCCCTCAACAAGCATTGGGACTAGACTAAGATGAAGTCAACCATGTGAATGCAGAGGAAAATAAATCTGGAACCTCAGTGACTTCATCAAGCCACTGAATCGATAAAACCTGGTCTTCTTTTTAGGGCTGTGTATTCTCTTATGAAAATTAACTAATTTTCATATTTTCAAAGCCGGCTTGAATCTGATTCTCTGTTACTTGCTCCAAGAGCATATGATCTGATATACACATGTTTGAATTTATCTCATATCTTAACAAATTGTACATATTCAGTCATTAAATAGTGACAACATCGTACTTATTACTTGGATGATCAGAATTTTTATTTTATTTTATTTTTTTAAAGATTTTATTTATTTATTTGAGAGAGGAAGAGTGAGCACAGCAGGGCGAGGGGCAGAGAGAGAAACGGACTCCCCACTGAGCAGGAAGCCCCATGCGGGGCTAGATCCCAGTACTCCAAGATCATGACCTGAGCTGAAGGCAGATGCTTAACCAACTGAGCTACCCAGGCACCCCCAGAATTTTTATTTTAAAGCATCCGGTTGGCTCTTGTTCTCGACGACCAGTCTCTGGGCTTTTTCTGAGCATATTTTGCCCTATTAACAATCTTACTGAGGAAGGAGCTGCTTTTTTACCATGTAATTTTCATTCAGAGTGTGGTACCCTAGCGTTCGCCATCTCCAGCCTTAACATACTCCCACTGATTTAATATTTAAAGTCACGAACAGTTTTTCAGTATATTCTATTGCTGGGTCTAGCACCACTTACTGAATGAAGAGATGATCTTGCCTTTCAGGAGCTTGCAGTATGATGAAAGATGGCGCCCTCATGTCTGCATGGCTTCACAGCATTGCTGGATATCACACCACTTACTCTTCCCCAGAATACCACAAAAACAGAAAAGTGTGAAATTAAAGCAAAATGAAAAAGAAAATCTTACAGTAAAATAAGCCAAGTATATTAACTGTAAATTTCATCCTCTGCAAAGAAACAGATAAATTATGGCCTTCCCATTCTATCAAAATCACAGAGTTAGAGCCTCTTCTGGCGGAGCTGAGGATTCATATGAATGTCGTTTGCTTCACAGAACTGGGCATCGGAGAAGCCCTTCTCCCCGTGCACCTGGGTGCAGGTTTAATATGCTGCTGAGTTCTTGTTTCGCACAGGAAGGCAGTCATGAAACACATGCCATTGCGAACACCTGCTCTCTAGCCATATGAATATTTTTGAACTCTGCAAAAATAGGCAGAGAGTAGGTGCAGATACAATTATTGCTACAGATTTGTAATTTTCGAAGGAAAATTACAGCTTTCGTTACTGCTGTCTAAATTTAGACGAATGAGAGCAGAATCAGCAAAGTAAGTTTTTGATGTATATATGTATAAATGAAGAGTTTGCATCAGAATCTAGGTTTGCTAGTTTTCTCCCTTTTAAAAAAAAATCTTAATATGAATATTTTAGAAGATGGAGACTGAAGAGTAAGTTCTAAAATTACATACCTTATGTTTTGATCCCTTGATGTAGTTTATTTAGCCATTTTATATCTGAGAAATGAACGTAACACTGAGCAATGGAATACTGGAGTAATAACCCCTTCCTTTAAGTGGGATTATTCTTACACTACGTTGAGAAGCTGATGAAAGCTACAGAAACTCTTCACAGAAAAATAAATAGGCACACCAAAGCTCGCATATAATTTTAGGACATTATGGATTTCTTCTAGCTATTTAATATTTGATATGTTAAACAACTTCCCTCCCTCAAAACATAAAGTAAATAGAAGGAAAAATGTACTTTGAAAAAAAAAATAGATCCAACGGCAAATGTAATAATGTAATTGAAGAACTATCTTGTTAGCATCCTGTAGCAAACAAGACATTCTTAAAGGACAGAATTTTTTCCTTATACCTAATTAAGCACTTAGCTTGTAGAATATTCCAGTTTTTATTCCATTATGTGTATACACAGAAAAACTCAGCAAATACACACTCTTTCATAAACTTTTACGATACTTAAGATGTCATCTGTGTGTATGTACATATATTTGATTGCACTAAGGATCCAAATACAATGGTTTAATGAAAAACATGCTTCCTCCTCGCCTTCCAGGAAGCCTATATGTTGGCATTCCAGAAATGGCCACATGGCTGTTCATCACGAGTATCTCAGGATCTTTCTTCTGCTCATTATCTTTGACAGGAGACTCACATCTCACGGCTTCCTTGAGGCCACAACAGGGATGCAGTCTTTGGTCCACACCGAAGGCAGGAGGGAAAAGAGCTGAAAGAGAGCTGCTTCTGTGGAAAACAGACTGCTTAGCCAGAACCGTGTCACTATGACAAGACCCAAACCAGGAAATATACTCTTGTAGGTAAGTATATTGCTGCGCCACATGAGACGGTGATTCTGCTAGGAGCCATGACAGTAAGGATGGATATATAAGACAACTGGCAGTTTCTGCAGTGTCTGTTAATATTTTCATTCTTCTTCTTCAGTCATTTTTTAGGTACCTTCTTCAGAATATATGGTACCTAGCTATGAATTACTGCACATTCTGACCTAAAATCTTAACAAACGGGCAAGTTTCCTGAATTGACAATAGCAAGAGAATCATTTAGGTATAAAAGTTATGAAGGATTTGTGAAGAAAATATTCCTACTTCAGTGTAAGTGAGAGTTAATCAGAGGATATTCATCCACGTAGTTTTCAGTCACAAAGAATGAGGAGAGCAGTTTTCCCAGAAGTCATCATAATGTTACCTATATTTATGGTGTGCTTACTATTTGCCAGACACTGGGACTGAATGTCTTATGCTTTATTTAGCCCTTGCAACAGCTTTACCAGGTAAGTACTACAATTATCCTCACTCTAAGATTTAAAAAAAAAAAAAAAAGCTGTTCAGAGAAGTCAAGTAATTTTCTCAAGAACGCTCTGCTATTAATATGTTTTGCAAGAATTTAACACAGTTCTCTCCAATGCCAACACCCACACTTTTACCAAATGTAGCACTAAATTATCTATAAGCAAAAATGTGGAAACATGGAACTGCTTTCGAGGGGTGGGGAATTACAAATAGTTCACTGTTGCTAGAAAATAAGTAGACTCATGAAGACTCAAGAGAAATGTTCAGAGAGGGAGAATAAGTGAGCTCACTTAATAATTTAATTCAGGAGAATCTACTGGAGGATTTATGCAGGGAGATGTCACATAGCAGAGCTTCTCAAATTTTAATGTATATACAAATCATCAGAGGAGATTATTAAAATTTAAACTCAAACTCAGGGGTTCTAGAGTGAGGCCTGTGACCTCATTTCTTTCTAGGAAGTCCTCCCTCCCACAGAAACCCAACTGCTTTTAATGCTGCTGACCTTGAGAAGGAAGGTCAGTGATCTCTCTGGAAGTACTGCAGAGAGGATTTTGAGGGACATATGGGAAGCTCAAGACATATTTGTTCAAAAAAAGACAGCTTTGAGTTAGGAATACCAGTTTGTAATCTTGTGGGTGCCTTGCCATGTTTGAAGGATGAGCATGAGACAGGATTGTGCACAGAGACTGCGGTGTGTGTAGATTTGAGCTGTGGAAAACAAAGATGAAAGAGGCTTTGACTCCATAGACGAAATTGAGTCTAACAAGAAGTATATGAATTACACTAATTGCCAGCAATGGTATGGAACATAGCGATGTCAAAGATTTGAAGAAATCAAATCTCATCAATCTCCCATTCTCCTGTAGTCTCCTGCTTCTTTAGAAAACCACACTGAGATACCACCTTACGCCAGTTAGAATGGCAAAGATAGATAAGGCAAGAAACAACAATTGTGGGGGAGGATGTGGAGAAAGGGGATCCCTCCTACATTGTTGGTGGGAATGCAAGTTGGTACAGCCACTCTGGAAAACAGTGTGGAGGTCCCTTAAAAAGTTAAAAATTGAACTACCCTATGACCCAGCCATTGCACTACTGGGTGTTTACCCCAAAGATACAGACGTAATAAAGAGAAGGGCCATATGCACCCCAATGTTCATAGCTGCATTGTCCACAATAGCCAAATCATGGAAGGAGCCAAGATGCCCTTCAACAGATGACTGGATTAAGAAGCTGTGGTCCATATATACAATGGAATATTACTCAGCTATCAGAAAGAACGAATTCTCAACATTTGCTGCAACATGGACGGCACTGGAGGAGATAATGCTAAGTGAAATAAGTCAAGCAGAGAAAGACAATTATCATATGATTTCTCTCATCTATGGAACATAAGAACTAGGATGATCGGTAGGGGAAGAAAGGGATAAAGAAAAGGGGGGTAATCAGAAGGGGTAATGAAACATGAGAGACTATGGACTATGAGAAACAAACAAACTGAGGACTTCAGGGGGAGGGGGGTGGGGGAATGGGATAGACTGGTGATGGGTATTAAGGAGGGCACATATTGCATGGTGCACTGGGTGTTATACGCAACTAATGAAGCATCAAACTTTACATCGGAATCTGGGGATGTACTGTATGGTGATTAACATAATATAATAAAATAAAAAAAAGAAGTTGATAAGTATGTGTATGTCCATTCAAAACAAACTCTTCTGATTTATAAGGAGCACTTTCCTCATATCAACTGCAAAGTAACACATTTTTACTAATGCTGATCAGAGTAGACCATTGCAGTAATTCTAAAGAAAATAATACAGGTAAAAGTTTTAGCTAAGAGGTGATAAATATCAGAGCTAATGTGCATGGGCTGAGCAAATTTCTGGTAAGACAAATATAAAGACATTAGTTGTAAACTAGCTTGTTGAAGTGCATAATTGGATAATGGCAGAATGAATGGGAATATCTAAAACAAATCCAGTACCATAATAATTTTTATTTTGTGTAATATGATGTAGGTAAAATAAAGCAGAAAAACAAGAACAAAAACTATCTCCTGGCCAACCAGGGCCTAGGGTGCTCTTTGTGCTTATGCCAAATTTTTAGAGTTTAATGAAGACAAAAAGAATATAAATGTCTCAAGTAGTGTCTTTTGGCTTCAGTGTCCTCGTAACTTCTCTTAATTAAAACAGAACCCGGCTAAAAGCAAAATCTGCCTGTTCAACAACATGCATTCATCCATTCATTTGGAAAATATTTATTGAGTGTCTGCTATTATCAGATAATGTAAAAGGATCTGTGGCTTCAGCGGTTAAACAAGACTGAACAAGGTCCCTGCTTTCCTGATGCTTATACTTGAGTGTGAAGGGATAGGAAATAAACAAAATTAAAAAAATAGAAGGATAATTTCAGATAATACTAATGAAATAAAGTAGGAACATTGAAGAAAAAAGATCTAGGCAAGAATCTAACTTAAATTTGACAATAATAAAAGACCTTCTTCGAGAAACTGCCAATTTAGGTGAGATCTTAATGGTGAGAAAGCCACTGTTGAAAGATCTGGGGAAAAGTTTGTGTCATGCAGAAGAAATAGTGCCTGAGCTCTGAGGTTTGAGTAATGTTGGGATGATCAAGAAGGGGAAAGAAGGGTAGAGGAATGCTCAGACCAAGCAGTAGGAGGGGCCCCAGGATGGGGAAGTGAAGATACAGAAGTTAAGTCACAGGGTGCAGTAGACATTAAGGCAGTGAGCTCACACTGGATTTAATGTGTTGGGAAGCACGTGACAGGTTCAAGTGAGCAAGAAAAGTGATCTGAATTTCATTTTTATTTTTATTTATTTATTTATTTTTAAAGATTTTATTTATTTATTCGACAGAGATAGAGACAGCCAGAGAGAGAGGGAACACAAGCAGAGGGAGTGGGAGAGGGAGAAGCAGGCTCATAGCTGAAGAGCCTGATGTGGGGCTCGATCCCACAACGCTGGGATCATGCCCTGAGCTGAAGGCAGACGCCCAACCGCTGCACCACCCAGGCGCCCCTGAATTTCATTTTTAAAGAAGTGCTCTGGTTATTGAGTGGAGAATGGTTTGGAAGAGGATGAGCAACAACAGACAAATAAAAGTTTTAAAACTGCTCAAGGTAAACTGAAGAGTTCTGACATGGTCAAGTTGATGCTGAAATGCCTATTAGATCTCACGGGGCCATGTCAACTGGGTGGTTGTCATTTAGGGAGGTTGTGTTTAGACAGCTATCTGAGAAACAAATGTCAAGTAGATGGCTTTTAGAACCATTGAGGCCAAAGAGAGAACACGAAGTCAGCAAAGGAGACTGAAAGGTATGGGAGGGGATCAGAGAAAATCCCCCCCCACACACACCGATTGCAGCATCACAGAACGAAAGAAGTCACTGTTTCAATTAGGTACAAAGAGGGAACTATGCAGATTTCTTCTGGAGTTCAGTTATGGGCAAGACAAATGAGTGGTCGCTGAATTTCACCATCTGGAGCAGCCAGGAACACACATTAAAAGAGTTTCACTAGAACCATAAGATGGAATTCCAAGGGGACTGAGTTGCAGGGAGAATGTGGATTGAATAAATTAAAACATATTTTTATAGGAAAATTGCACTGTAAAAAAAAGAGAGAGAAAATGTAGTAGTTGGAGCAAGGTGAGCAACTGAGGGTGGGGTTTATTCTCCAGATAGGGACAAATAAGCCTTAGATTATACTCATTGAAACAAAAAAATTCAGAGTCTTAGAGATTACACTTCTTCCACAAATATCATTATTTCCACCTATCAACAAATTTAGCAGCATTAATGGGATCTGTGGGTAAGAAATTTCTTGACAATAATTACCTACAGACAATATTTAATGTGACACCTTTTTTTGGAGTCACTACAAATATAATACACAATATATATTAATTTTAACAAATTTGTAAATATCTATGTAAAATGTCACATGTGATGTCTTTTCCAAAGTCCCTTGCATTCCAATTTCCTTTAGTCTAGAAAAAATGTTTGTTAATTGTTAATATTTCAAAACTACTTTTCTGAAACTATCATTTGCTTAAATGAACAGTCTCCCAACTCACAGAAACCTGGAAAGACAATTCTAGATAGATCATAACTAAAACTTTTGGGATGAAAGGTTTTTTATGTTTTAGAAATCTTTCAAAAGGGGGGCGCCTGGGTGGCTCAATTGTTAAGTGTCTGCCTTCAGCTCAGGGTGTGATCCCGGCGGTCTGGGATTGAGCCCCACATCGGGTTCCTCTGCTGGGAGCCTGCTTCTTCCTCTCCCACTCCCCCTGCTTGTGTTCCCTCTCTCGCTGGCTGTCTCTCTCTCTGTCAAATAAATAAAATCTTTAAAAAAAAATCTTTCAAAAGGAAATCCCAAATTTTTATGAGAACCTGTTTGAACACAGCCAAATATTTGTTAATATATGTTCTTTAGTTTCTCAGTGCCTCCATCATAATCAAATAATACAATTATTTTAAAAGTGATGTGGTACAACTGGGTTGTCTTCTTTAAAGTTGACTAGTTTTTACATATCTAAAATAACTTATTTTCCATAACCATGCTTGCCAAAATCAAAGTGTCACCTAGACACACAAGGTCTTAACTGTTAGCAGTCACTTTTGATCGGTGATTTTATGTTGTTCAACACATACCTTAGGAAAAGTATATGTTGGACCAAACAGAGCATCCTCACTGTTCTGTTCTGGAGTCTATCTAGTATTTTCATGTTTATGCCAAGCACCTTTATCTACCAACTAAGAATAGTGCTCTCAGGACTATTAATATTTGAACACAAACAACGCTGAAGGAATGATGCTCTAACAAGAACATTTAAGCATTAGCCAGGAAACAAGGGAGTTACTGGGACAAGACAGCAGAGCTGTCTCTGGTTTTGAAACATAGCTATTTGTCTATAGAAAGTGAGTTCTAGAAGTAGTTTCTTGACGGGAAAAAATAAATGACATTTTACGGAAGTATCATTTATTCTCCTGATGTCACTGTGTGTACCAACTATGACCATACTGTTACACTGTAATTTATAGGAAATCTGATGATACTTGATGCCTTGAATAGGCACCCTAAAACATGCTAATTACTGGAAAGAGTATAGGAGAATATTGTTCTTATAAGCCTTTTAAAAATTTTTGTTTTTTTAAGGTAATGTTGGTAGAGCAGATCGTTCATAGTCTTTCAACTACACAAGATTGGCAAAACAAAGCTCTTATTTCTTTAAAGGTTAGTTTTTCATGATTCAGTCTGCCAAAGGGTCAGTTAAAAATTTAAATACAGTACCCAGATTACTCATGTTTTGCCAGCAGCCTACTTGTTATTACACCCATATTTGAGATGTCTCACTAGCTTCCAATTATCCAATTTGAAAGAACTGCATTCTGCTTTCAATTTTTAATGCCTAACTCCTGTGGATTTTAGCATGAGATCTGTGGGTAGCAAAGTGTCAGAATATACTGACTTTAAGAGGGCACTTACAGTTTTATAAAGCAGTAAATGATATAAAGTTTCCGTATGTGGATATTTTACTGCATGTTACATTATTAAAGGTATACCAGCTTGGTGTTCCATCTCAGAGCTCTATGGCCATAAGAGAATATTGTTGTGGTTTTGCTTTTTTCCCTTGTGACACAATTTAAACTTCTAATCCTTGAGAAAATAAATTTAATGTTTCGTCTTATGATTAAGAATGGACACTCTAAACCAGATTTTGAATGGCAGGTGAACTAAATGTTCTCCTTCAAGACAGCTTACAATCTCAGTTTACATTTTATACATCCAGTTGGTCTTCGTTGTTTTGGGGAATCTTAGAATAGGGGCATTTTTATTGTATTCTGAAAGCTATTCCAGTGAAAACAAAACAAACAAACAAAAACTGAATACACTTCTGTAATTAAAGATCTGACTCTATGTTTTTGGTTTGTTATTACATCTAGAACATTTTAAATATATCACATAATAAAATGTATTATTTACATGAATTTTTCATACATTTTAAACATAATATCTGTTTTGTAAATCTGTAATAGGTTTGTTTCTGGCATTACTATGATAAACTCATTAATTAACATATTATTAATTCAATAAATAGATATCTAGTGGATATTTCTTGTCAGGCAAAAATATTAGTAGTCATGGGTGATGCCAAACAATATGAACATCTCTTCTCAGGAAATGGAAGGAAAAAAACCTATAAACGTATAAAAACTATAATAAAAGTCATGAATTTGCTATATAAGAGAAATACAAATAAAGTTTCAAAGCTTCCTTCTTGTTGGTGTTGGGGAGGAAATATTTTTATCTACTGTTTATGATTCTCCTGACTGGTGTAAGAATTCAGTTGACATGGGACAGTTGTACAGAAGAAAATCAAATTCAATTCTATGCATAAAAAATGTGAGAGATTCTTCAGTTAGGCAAAATGAGGTATATATGTCATTCTATGTCTAAGGACATAGAGAGCACTGCGATGAAACAGGCCTTGCTACACTTCCTGTCTACTACACTTAGTTCATATTGTACTATAGTTATCTATGATGATAGTTCCCTTTTTGGAGCAGGTTCTGTTTAAATTCTTTTTAGGCAGTTAGGGTGAATGTCAACGTTTCTTCCAAAGTCTACTACCTCTCAAAAGCAACCGGCCCCAAACAACCCACATGCCAAAGAGACACACTGTGGGGTGGCAAAATTTGTTCCCTCACTTAAGATATTTGAAGATAGTATCACAAGAGCAAAGGTGTGAACTGGGGGAACATGGGATACCTCTACAGAGTAAAGGGTAATCCATATGTAGCATTTTACTCTGTGAGTGAAAGGAAGTATCAAGAAATAAGCCTGAAAGGGCAGTGTGGGAAGGGATTCTAGAGGACTGTTTTATAAGACTAATGATAGAAAAATACTCTATATCAACAGGAAACCATTCACTGATCTTGAACAGTATAATTTTATCAGTGATTAGGAATATTATTCCCCATTATGAGTAAAATGAATTTAAAGAGGATTATAAGAAAAGGGTAAAAATCTGATACAAATAGTTTCATATGATTTAATTTGGACAGAAGGATGGTGTGAAAAGAGTTGACTGAAGAGTAGTAAAGACTTGAGATAGAAAAAAACTGTGGTCAGGGGCGCCTGGGTGGCACAGCGGTTAAGCGTCTGCCTTCCGCTCAGGGCGTGATCCCGGCGTTATGGGATCAAGCCCCACATCAGGCTCCTCCACTATGAGCCTGCTTCTTCCTCTCCCACTTCCCCTGCTTGTGTTCCCTCTCTCGCTGGCTGTCTCTATCTCTGTCAAATAAATAAATAAAATCTTAAAAAAAAAACAAAACGAAAAAAACTGTGGTCAAAAACTGTGAAGAACTTGAAATCTAAATGCCAGTGTACAATGAGGAAGAAAAAAGAATTATCCCAAATCACTGAGGATGATGACAGAATCAACAGAATGGGAAATTCAGCAGAAGCAGAAACAGATACAGAGGAATAATCAAAAATGATTTTGCATGTTATTATCAAGGCCTTGGTAGAACATCCAAATAGTGATGAATAACAGGCACTGTGAAAACCTGGCCTGAATTTGGGGGAAGATTTTGAGTTGGAATTAGATAATATGAAGAAGGCAAAGGTTGAAGTCACACAAATGGATGAAACCAATGCAAGTAAGCGTACAGAAACTTAAAAGTAAATGAATGTATGCAGGATATCTTCACTACCTTGCTAGTGCCCACCCGCATGTGAAAAATAACTATGGCACATGCTCTTAAGGTGGCCTATGATCCACACCTCTGAGTATTGTTGCTCTTGTGTAATCTCCTCTTGAATATGGGGGGGGGACTTATATATCACTCAGCAGTATCATCCTCCTTTTTGGTGAAATATGCTTTTTTGTAGCTGTGGAAATAAATATAGCATATGCTGTGGATTAATGTACCAGTATCTACATGGAGAAATAAAATCTTTAGTAATTTGTCAGAGATTTCATGTTTCTACCCACCTATTTCAACATGTTTTTAAATCAAATTAGAAAAACAAATGGAATGATAACCCTGTGTTTAGACTTGGACCTAACTGAGAGACTTTTCTCTCTCTTAGCCTCAGCTGCTAGCTGAGTCTAAGTCACAAGTCACCAGTTCTGCAAATTTCTACTCCTCATAAATTTTTCTTCTTTGTCACTTATAATACTTAAATTTAGGCCCATATTTATTATTTGAGGAATTTCAGTAGTTTCAAATTAATGTCCTTGCCTCCAATCTTGTCCCTCACTTTATGATCTCTTCACTATTTGTAGAACTATCTTACTAAAATGCTGATCAGAAACAGCCCCCATGAGTCAAAGGTTTTATCTGGTTTTTGGCATTACTGATTTCCTAGCACTTGCCAGGATGCATTATACTCAATAAATTGGGCTCAATGAGAATGAATAAATGCTATTGAATGAATTACCTTGTTTCTTTTGCTAAATATTTTATATGATTCCCAAATGAATAACCTCTAAACCTTGGCCCTCGTCAAGAAGGCTTTTTATGATCTGGTCAGTACCTCTCCAGCATTCTATCTGATTTTAGTGTCACTCATTTGGTCCTTCCCCCTATTGTCAAGCCATAGAACACACAGAAGACATAGAGACATAGAAGTGTTTGTAATTTCACCCTCACATCATTCACAGTTCCTCAGTTTTGTGTAGAAAACTCTATGCTTGCTTCTATATTGATTACCTAGAAACATATTACCAACTCATCTTTCAATATCAAGAGTTAACTTTTTTCCTAAACCCTTAGCTGGCCCACACTCAGAAAGTAAAATTGAGCATCAGCTTCTATTATGCCATAGTCCACATTCCTTAAGATGTGCATTCATCTATGGTAGTCCTAGCAAAATTGTACTGCATTTGTTTATGTGCATACCTCTTTGCTTTTCATGCTAACGCACCTTGATTGCAGAAACCCTGTTTTGTTAATTTGCACACCTCTGGTGGGTAAATTGGTACTTGACACAGATGAAGTTGAGCACTCATGAGATGCTCTATGAAAATTCCAGAACTGCTGTACAGATGGCTATGACTTTGCTGGTTACCACCTGTGACACTGGGGACATTTCCTAACCACTCTGTGATTCACTCTGCCAACTCTATTATGAGGATATTAATAGCACCTCATTCAAAGATTTCTTGTGAAGATTAAGAGAGACAGTGCTTGGTACCTGACATGGAGTAAGAACAATTGATACATGCTGGTTTTTGGAGAATTACATATTTGGTCTGTTTCTTATTTGTAAATTAAGGGTAACAATACCTACCTCAGATAATGTGGGTATAGTTAAAATGAGAAAGTTATTTTGAAATGGCCATTTAAATAGGTTTGTAAGTATTTGTAAACATGTTTCTAAGTATTTTATTTTGAAACAAAATGAAATCCCCAGCCAAACATGTGAGTAATATCATGATAAATTGAATAGTGTCAGAAGGAAGGCAGGGTCTTGAAGTGGAGTGTGCCTGGGAAGAATGACTTGGGTGCTGGAGAGAGTCGGGACTAAGGACAGGGAGAAGAGTCTGTGACAAAGAAGTACAGATGAGGGCCCGTTCATGGTGACTTGAGTAAGGAAAACACTTGGGGTGTGCATGGTAGCTCTCTCTGGATATTGAAATGATTAAGTAGAAGACATACTGAATGCAGTTCATGACAGTTTAGGACTACAGAGTGGAAATTGTAGGAAAACCCATGTGAGCTCAATATAGGGAAGTATTTTCTAAAAATTAGATTTATCCACAAAAGGAATCTATTTCTTTATATGGAAGTAACAATTTAAAAGCACATGCTGAATGCACAAGGCTTTGGGATGCCAGAGTGCTATTCTATGAAACAAATTCTAGTTGGCCAAATGAACTCTAAAATTTCTTTCAACTTTTATATTTTGTTATATCATTTTGCTCTTTATATTGCACTTTACTTTTCAGTATAATCTAAAAAAATAAACTAATTGTTTCCATTTTCTTATAATGTACAGTAATCGGAGTTAGATCCTTACAATGTCTTCCCTTCACCTATCATTGTATATGTGACCACCAGCGTGACTAATTTTATTAGAGGGAAAAAAATTGAGGCCATCCCAGTTTTAGAACATCCAGCTTTGAAGTTCCTTTAAGCATGAGTTGATTTTTTTCTCCTCTTTCAGAAGCAATGCCCATCAAAAGGAGTCTGCTTTTTTTTCTTAAAGCTTTTAAATGAGTTTTGTAATTATTATTTTCATGAATGATTAATCTCTAGCATAAGGAAATTAAGAGGATGCAAATAAGCCTATGGAATTAACTAAAACGAAATGTTGCTTGGTGAGCAGCAGATGTTTACTATTTCACAGTATCCCTGATCCCAGTTGTGGGGTTGTGCCAGGTCTGTGATGACAACTGAAGTACATATTTTTCAAGCCCAATTGAGACATTTGATCAATGTTCAAGTGGCAGATGAGCCTCATTATTACAGTGTCCGGCAGGTGTAGGCATTCAGAAGGGGGCTGTTATTAAAGTATTTTGTATGTATCTGCTAATTATATTCCTCAGTTCCAAAGCAGCCCTGACATCCCTGTCGCATTTGTCATCCATGCAGCAGGTAGCAGAGGTAAATAAAATACTGTCTGCACGGTCATGTGGAGTTGTGCTGGAATTCTGGTAAAGGAATGGTAAGAAAATCCATCCTTTTCCTCCAAAATGCCATTAGGAAAAAGCAAGGTGAGTCAAACAGGAAGGTCCCGTGAAAGCTATCTCTAAGTGTGTGTGTGTGTGTGTGTGTGTGTGTGTGCGCATATCATATGCTTCATTGTTTAAATTAGAAATAATAGTTTTACTTGTATTACATTACTAGTTTACAAAATGTGTACATATGCTATTTTATTTAATACTTAAAAAGGACACTACATTTAATTCCATGAATTTGAAACTAAGATAGTTTAAATGATGTGTCCAGAGACAGAGCCACGAAGAGTGGACCCGGAATTTCACTTGTGACTTATTTCTAAATTTCCAGCCACTCTCTGCCTACCCACATTGCATCTTGTTTGGGCTTGTTACCCAAACTTTAAATTGAAATAAATGAATAGAAAACATTAAAGAAGAAATAGAGCAATATAAAGCTTTGTGAGACGTAATTGGATTTGCCCTGTGCACATCATCAATAGTCAATTTGTTTTATTAGTTCTGAAATGTGCTCTGCAATCAGTTTTATGAACCACTCTATTGGCTTTTAGATACAACAACAGAGTCAAATGTCCAAACAGCTATCAGCAACATAACTTTACATTTTAGATCATTTCCCCTTCAACACTTTCTTCTGACCTGCCTTAGCTAGTTATATTACGAAATTAAAAAGAAATGAAAAAGTGCACTTTAGAAAATTCTTAAACTATAAAACAGATAGATTGTAATATTTCTTAAAAGTCTAATTTCCAAAGAATTACTTACTTTGCAAAATAAGATTCTGATCAAAATATTTCCCAAAATCAATGTTTTAAAAGAAATAAGTAGGATTTTAAACACCAACATTTTACATAATAAAGGAGTGATTTTGATATCTTCAGGTTTTAGATATTTTTGTAAACTTAATTGTAGACATTAAAAAATATATTTTTACCCCCTACATTAGAATCTAAATTAGACCACATTTCTAGACCCGTAACACCCACTTTATTTACTTTTTCTGTGTTAAGCTTGCTTAAGTTACAACTTTTTAAAATCAATTAAGGAATAAGCTGAGCATATGATAATTATTGTCTTTTATATTTTTATTACTTTATTCTTTTAACCCATATTGTTAAAGGGCAATGGGTTTGGGAAATTAGCCTATTATTCTCCAAGGAAAATAAATGTTGAGTCTTTCACTCTTGTCCTTTTCCAGTCCTTCTTCCCAACTATAGCCAGAGTGATCTTCCTAAAGTGCAAATCTGTTCATTTAGCCACCAGCTCATAATCCTTCAATAGCTACTTATTGAAGATGATATAAATTCCAATGTCTTAGCCCAACAACAAGGCTCTTTACTGTCTGACCTACTCCTGTTGTTTCAAATACAGCTCTTGCCATTTACCCTGATGTAGATTTGGCCCTTTCTGGCTGGCTCGGTCCCAAGAACATGTGACTCTTGATCTTCGGGTGATTGAGTTCAAGCCCCACGTTAGGTGTAGAGATTAGTAGATTACTACTCCTTAGTGGTTCATCCTCAATTCCCATACTCCTTTTTTTCCTGTAGTATTAGAATTATAGAATTATCAGGTGGAACATAGTTGCCTTCAAAATACATTTCTCAACCTCCCTTGAGGTTAAACATAGCTTTGTGATTGTATTCTAGACAACGGTATGTCTGATGTCACATGGCATCCCTTTCAAACTCTCCTGAAGTGACAGTTGGCATGCACCCTCCATCCCTCTACTTCATCATTGTTTCCCTACCCCTTTCTAGAACGGGGTAATTGAGGGTCACGCCAGGATGAGACATCAGACTGTTAATAGAGAGGTGCCAAGGTCATCAGGAATTTGTGGTGCAGAACCCAGAGCAGCTCTGAATCATCAACTTCCAAAATCAATTTAATAGAGAGAAAAATGTCCTTCTATCTTGCTTAAATCACTATAAAATTTAGGTCACTTGCTGTAAAACCTAATTCTAGCCATATATCGCTTCTCAAGATCAAGCTCAATTTTAACACTATGAGAACTAATAATATTAGATTGAGCTACATACAATTGTAATTTCTGTAGGTCAAAAGCATCAAATATCTTCAATTTCATATGGTCCAATTTAATACTGCTAATAGCAGTATTTTTTTTACTGTATCTTGTATAATCCTGTAATACTTCTTTCTCAATTATACCATATCATATTTAGTATTGTAATTATTTCTTTACATTCCTATCTCTGAAACAATCATGAGTGCTTTAAGAGAAAACATCAGACTTAATCTCAAATTCTCAAACTAGAGCATAATTTCTAATTCTTAGTAGACATAAGTGCTTTTTAATGGAAGGAATGAATCAAATGCAGTATTTCTATGTTGCACTTATATAACTTTTTAGATTGTAAGCCTTTTGATATCAATTTCTATGTATTTTCACAGCTTATTGAATTGCCAAATATGCCACTTACTGATTATTTCTTCACTCGGTAGTGTCCGTGGTTTGGGAAAAGATGAGTGGCGTTTCGTTGTGGTTCATTGTGCTAATAAGTACTCAAAGACTTTCAAATAAAATCTATGAGTCCACTCCTTCTCAACCAGTGGATCAAGGGTCTTTGTTTCTATAAACCTCAAGTTTTTGGCAAGTTAATTTATTTGCCAATAAAGTCAAGAGTAAGGGAGATAAGTGATTCAGACTTTTCATACAAAAGAAGTTAATCCATTACACATAATTGATACTGTCTAAGGCATTAGAGCTTAAATCTCTCCTGAAGCCACTGTTGAGAAAGGCTGTCTTCGACTATTGAGAAACAGCTGAATGTAATTGTTAAATTATAATTATTTTCACGGCCGTTGGTAAGACTTTAATTTTTATATAAATAATGGTTTACTTCTCTGTGAAGAACAATATTCCATGTTCCACCTTTTACCTGCATCCAGCCAGACTACATGAGACCTGAAAGGTATATCTACAGTTTTATAAATGTTGAAACAATAATTTAATAGCACCAACCTTAGCATATTAGCTGCAGAGAAATACAGACATGAATTTGCTGATGAACACAATGCCGTCGTATGATGCCCACTGCATAACTCAACATTAAGCTGCAAGTGGCAATTAGCTTTTTGATGTCTCTTTTTCAAGTAGTGTGTTACATTTTCAAGAAGACATTTATGGGCCTTTTCTGCTGACCCTTTCCACTGTACATCAGGTAACTGCCTTAGTTTGTATAAAAATAGATACATGTATTGATTTGGACAACGTGCAGAAAGATCTTCTGAAGGGTTGTTTTTAATAACCATCCTATCCATTCTGTGTAACTCCTTTGCTCTTTTGGCTGATTGGCAACATGTGGGAATACTCCAGTGTTAAACAGAACCTTTAGCTGATAAGAAAGTCTTCCACTGAAACACCCATAATCAAATCCACCAGAACAGAGAGGGAGAGATCTTTTCCTACAAGCTAATTGTTGCTTTGTGTGTTTCAAATTCCTGTAACAGTCATCATTCCTGTCCTCTCTTAACATTGTAGGTAGTGAATATTTCTTCATCCTTTCCCATCCAATACATAGTTCTAATCTGTTGCATAAAATGTACAAAATACACTTTGTAGAAGTTTCCAAAAAAAGACATTTTAAAACTTGGTATAAATGTATTGCTTGCGCAAATTTGGCATAAGCTTACACCCAGAAAAAAAAAATCAGAGTTCACTGATCTAAATAACAATTAATATCTTAAATTCCCATTTTTCAACTCATTTCATTTTGTTCCATAGTAACTCTTTCTGTGTATAAGGTGTGAAGCGATTTTCTTCATAGGCTTTGGTTCTTTTAAATATATCTCCAAAACTCACAACTAGTAATTCTTTCTTTCTCAACTCGTTCTTAAATTACAGTCTTTTGTTTGTTTGTTTATTTGTTTTAACCNCAGTTTTATAAATGTTGAAACAATAATTTAATAGCACCAACCTTAGCATATTAGCTGCAGAGAAATACAGACATGAATTTGCTGATGAACACAATGCCGTCGTATGATGCCCACTGCATAACTCAACATTAAGCTGCAAGTGGCAATTAGCTTTTTGATGTCTCCTTTTCAAGTAGTGTGTTACATTTTCAAGAAGACATTTATGAGCCTTTTCTGCTGACCCTTTCCACTGTACATCAGGTAACTGCCTTAGTTTATATAAAAATAGATACATGTATTGATTTGGACAACGTGCAGAAAGATCTTCTGAAGGGTTGTTTTTAATAACCATCCTATCCATTCTGTGTAACTCCTTTGCTCTTTTGGCTGATTGGCAACATGTGGGAATACTCCAGTGTTAAACAGAACCTTTAGCTGATAAGAAAGTCTTCCACTGAAACACCCATAATCAAATCCACCAGAACAGAGAGGGAGAGATCTTTTCCTACAAGCTAATTGTTGCTTTGTGTGTTTCAAATTCCTGTAACAGTCATCATTCCTGTCCTCTCTTAACATTGTAGGTAGTGAATATTTCTTCATCCTTTCCCATCCAATACATAGCTCTAATCTGTTGCATAAAATGTACAAAATACACTTTGTAGAAGTTTCCAAAAAAAGACATTTTAAAACTTGGTAAAAATGTACTGCTTGCGCAAATTTGGCATAAGCTTACACCCAGAAAAAAAAAATCAGAGTTCACTGATCTAAATAACAATTAATATCTTAAATTCCCATTTTTCAACTCATTTCATTTTGTTCCATAGTAACTCTTTCTGTGTATAAGGTGTGAAGCGATTTTCTTCATAGGCTTTGGTTCTTTTAAATATATCTCCAAAACTCACAACTAGTAATTCTTTCTTTCTCAACTCGTTCTTAAATTACAGTCTTTTGTTTGTTTGTTTATTTGTTTTAACCAAACTAGTTGTTTGAGGCATTGGTACAGGAGCCAATCAGAAGAATTTGATTAGGCTACAATGAAGGGTTGCCTTTACTGACAATGTGAGACCAGAATACTGGGTGTTGTTCACTGGCTGCTATGAAAAACAAGCAAACAAAACAAACAATCATTTAAAAAAAAAAAAAACTCCCCTAAATAATCCAAAACAAAACCTTTTTTTCATTTTTTTAAAAGATTTTATTTATTTGACAGAGAGAGACAGCCTGTGAGAAAGGGAATACAAGCAGGGGGAGTGGGAGAGGAAGAAGCAGGCTCCCAGCAGAGCAGGGAGCCCGATGTGGGGCTCGATCCCAGAGCCCTGGGATCAGGCCCTGAGCCTAAGGCAGATGCTTAATGACTGAGCCACCCAGGTGCCTCCTGTTTTTTTTTCCCCCTGATTTTATTTCATTGTGGTAAGAAAATATTATTTGTATTATTTCTTTTCAAAAAGTATTAGAGTATTCAGGGCACCTAGGTGGCTCAGTCTGTTAAGTGTCTGCCTTCGGCTCAGGTCATGATCCCAGGGTCCTGGGGTCAAGTCCTGGATTGGGCTCCCTGCTTGGCAGGGAGCCTATTTCTCCCTCTGTTCCCTGTTCATGCTCTCTCTGATCTCTGTCTCTCTCTTTNTCCTGTAACAGTCATCATTCCTGTCCTCTCTTAACATTGTAGGTAGTGAATATTTCTTCATCCTTTCCCATCCAATACATAGCTCTAATCTGTTGCATAAAATGTACAAAATACACTTTGTAGAAGTTTCCAAAAAAAGACATTTTAAAACTTGGTAAAAATGTACTGCTTGCGCAAATTTGGCATAAGCTTACACCCAGAAAAAAAAAATCAGAGTTCACTGATCTAAATAACAATTAATATCTTAAATTCCCATTTTTCAACTCATTTCATTTTGTTCCATAGTAACTCTTTCTGTGTATAAGGTGTGAAGCGATTTTCTTCATAGGCTTTGGTTCTTTTAAATATATCTCCAAAACTCACAACTAGTAATTCTTTCTTTCTCAACTCGTTCTTAAATTGCAGTCTTTTGTTTGTTTGTTTATTTGTTTTAACCAAACTAGTTGTTTGAGGCATTGGTACAGGAGCCAATCAGAAGAATTTGATTAGGCTACAATGAAGGGTTGCCTTTACTGACAATGTGAGACCAGAATACTGGGTGTTGTTCACTGGCTGCTATGAAAAACAAGCAAACAAAACAAACAATCATTTAAAAAAAAAAAAAACTCCCCTAAATAATCCAAAACAAAACCTTTTTTTCATTTTTTTAAAAGATTTTATTTATTTGACAGAGAGAGACAGCCTGTGAGAAAGGGAATACAAGCAGGGGGAGTGGGAGAGGAAGAAGCAGGCTCCCAGCAGAGCAGGGAGCCCGATGTGGGGCTCGATCCCAGAGCCCTGGGATCAGGCCCTGAGCCTAAGGCAGATGCTTAATGACTGAGCCACCCAGGTGCCTCCTGTTTTTTTTTCCCCCTGATTTTATTTCATTGTGGTAAGAAAATATTATTTGTATTATTTCTTTTCAAAAAGTATTAGAGTATTCAGGGCACCTAGGTGGCTCAGTCTGTTAAGTGTCTGCCTTCGGCTCAGGTCATGATCCCAGGGTCCTGGGGTCAAGTCCTGGATTGGGCTCCCTGCTTGGCAGGGAGCCTATTTCTCCCTCTGTTCCCTGTTCATGCTCTCTCTGATCTCTGTCTCTCTCTTTAAAAAAAAAGTATTAGAGTTTTCTCTGTGGTCTAATTTATGATGATTTTTATGAATATTTCTTTAATACTTAAAAAAACATGTTCAGAAATTGCTAGAAATCTGTAATAGGCCTATTTTATTCATTATATAATTTAAATCCATAGCCATTCTATTTTTTTAAATCTTGAGTGGAGAATAGAGAATTGAAAAATTCAATTTTTAGGGTGTTTTATTTATTTCTCCTTTCATTGACTTTTTTTGTCCTGTAAAAGTTGTTGCTGTGCTTTTGTATACATAAATATTTATAATTCATGCTTTTTTGAGATTAATACCCCTTAGCATTAGGAAGGTTCTTCACACTTTTTGCTCTGAATTCTGGCCACTCCTTTTACTTAGGTTTGCCTAACATATCTTTGTCTATTATTTTTTAAGGAAATGCCGTGACCCCTCTCTTTGTCCTCAGGCATGCTCCTTGTGTTCTTCCCTATCCCACCATGTTAGGTTATGCTTTGTCTACAATCTGATTTTTTTCTCTTAACAAATTAGTTAATCCTACTTATTTTACTGGTATGATTAAAGATTGTTTCACCAATATGTTGTTACATATGTAAGTATGTCTGCGTATATGAATATCCACGTGTACTTCATTTGTGCACAAAGACTGGCAACCTTACTGAGTGGAAGCAATGGAGACTGAAGTGGAATCTGGAAACAAAGTGCTAGAGGGAAGATGACCATAGGAAAAGTGCTCCCTAATTCTCCTTGGACACTCATCTNTTTAAGGAAATGCCGTGACCCCTCTCTTTGTCCTCAGGCATGCTCCTTGTGTTCTTCCCTATCCCACCATGTTAGGTTATGCTTTGTCTACAATCTGATTTTTTTCTCTTAACAAATTAGTTAATCCTACTTATTTTATTGGTATGATTAAAGATTGTTTCACCAATATGTTGTTACATATGTAAGTATGTCTGCGTATATGAATATCCACGTGTACTTCATTTGTGCACAAAGACTGGCAACCGTACTGAGTGGAAGCAATGGAGACTGAAGTGGAATCTGGAAACAAAGTGCTAGAGGGAAGATAACCATAGGAAAAGCGCTCCCTAATTCTCCTTGGACACTCATCCTCGGATTCTTGGCCAAGGATGCTGTCTTGCTGTCACAAACAGATTCAAGGGAGGACTTTGAGAGCCCCAGTCAAGAATGGCTTCCAAGATCTGAAAGCTCAAATGGTATTTCAGAGTCTGCAATAGTGTTGAAGAGATAAGAGCCAGGATTTTTCTAAATCTGATGAAAGACATCATCCCACAGAAACAAGAAATTTGGTAGGACATTTAAAGAAAATGATCTCCAGGTTTTACTTACTTGTTTTTTGGAGTTGTGTGTCTGTTTTTGATTTTGTTNAGCTGCAAGTGGCAATTAGCTTTTTGATGTCTCCTTTTCAAGTAGTGTGTTACATTTTCAAGAAGACATTTATGAGCCTTTTCTGCTGACCCTTTCCACTGTACATCAGGTAACTGCCTTAGTTTATATAAACATAGATACATGTATTGATTTGGACAACGTGCAGAAAGATCTTCTGAAGGGTTGTTTTTAATAACCATCCTATCCATTCTGTGTAACTCCTTTGCTCTTTTGGCTGATTGGCAACATGTGGGAATACTCCAGTGTTAAACAGAACCTTTAGCTGATAAGAAAGTCTTCCACTGAAACACCCATAATCAAATCCACCAGAACAGAGAGGGAGAGATCTTTTCCTACAAGCTAATTGTTGCTTTGTGTGTTTCAAATTCCTGTAACAGTCATCATTCCTGTCCTCTCTTAACATTGTAGGTAGTGAATATTTCTTCATCCTTTCCCATCCAATACATAGTTCTAATCTGTTGCATAAAATGTACAAAATACACTTTGTAGAAGTTTCCAAAAAAAGACATTTTAAAACTTGGTATAAATGTATTGCTTGCGCAAATTTGGCATAAGCTTACACCCAGAAAAAAAAATCAGAGGACACTGATCTAAATAACAATTAATATCTTAAATTCCCATTTTTCAACTCATTTCATTTTGTTCCATAGTAACTCTTTCTGTGTATAAGATGTGAAGCGATTTTCTTCATAGGCTTTGGTTCTTTTAAATATATCTCCAAAACTCACAACTAGTAATTCTTTCTTTCTCAACTCGTTCTTAAATTGCAGTCTTTTGTTTGTTTGTTTATTTGTTTTAACAAAACTAGTTGTTTGAGGCATTGGTACAGGAGCCAATCAGAAGAATTTGATTAGGCTACAATGAAGGGTTGCCTTTACTGACAATGTGAGACCAGAATACTGGGTGTTGTTCACTGGCTGCTATGAAAAACAAGCAAACAAAACAAACAATCATTTAAAAAAAAAAAAAACTCCCCTAAATAATCCAAAACAAAACCTTTTTTTCATTTTTTTAAAAGATTTTATTTATTTGACAGAGAGAGACAGCCTGTGAGAAAGGGAATACAAGCAGGGGGAGTGGGAGAGGAAGAAGCAGGCTCCCAGCAGAGCAGGGAGCCCGATGTGGGGCTCGATCCCAGAGCCCTGGGATCAGGCCCTGAGCCTAAGGCAGATGCTTAATGACTGAGCCACCCAGGCGCCTCCTGTTTTTTTTTTCCCCCTGATTTTATTTCATTGTGGTAAGAAAATATTATTTGTATTATTTCTTTTCAAAAAGTATTAGAGTATTCAGGGCACCTAGGTGGCTCAGTCTGTTAAGTGTCTGCCTTCGGCTCAGGTCATGATCCCAGGGTCCTGGGATCAAGTCCTGGATTGGGCTCCCTGCTTGGCAGGGAGCCTATTTCTCCCTCTGTTCCCTGTTCATGCTCTCTCTGATCTCTGTCTCTCTCTTTAAAAAAAAAGTATTAGAGTTTTCTCTGTGGTCTAATTTATGATGATTTTTATGAATATTTCTTTAATACTTAAAAAACATGTTCAGAAATTGCTACAAATCTATAATAGGCCTATTTTATTCATTATATAATTTAAATCCATAGCCATTCTATTTTTTTAAATCTTGAGTGGAGAATAGAGAATTGAAATATTCAATTTTTACGGTGTTTTATTTATTTCTCCTTTCATTGACTTTTTTTGTCCTGTAAAAGTTGTTGCTGTGCTTTTGTATACATAAATATTTATAATTCATGCTTTTTTGAGATTAATACCCCTTAGCATTAGGAAGGTTCTTCACACTTTTTGCTCTGAATTCTGGCCACTCCTTTTACTTGGGTTTGCCTAACATATCTTTGTCTATTATTTTTTAAGGAAATGCCGTGACCCCTCTCTTTTTCCTCAGGCATGCTCCTTGTGTTCTTCCCTATCCCACCATGTTAGGTTATGCTTTGTCTACAATCTGATTTTTTTCTCTTAACAAATTAGTTAATCCTACTTATTTTACTGGTATGATTAAAGATTGTTTCACCAATATGTTGTTACATATGTAAGTATGTCTGCGTATATGAATATCCACGTGTACTTCATTTGTGCACAAAGACTGGCAACCGTACTGAGTGGAAGCAATGGAGACTGAAGTGGAATCTGGAAACAAAGTGCTAGAGGGAAGATAACCATAGGAAAAGCGCTCCCTAATTCTCCTTGGACACTCATCCTCGGATTCTTGGCCAAGGATGCTGTCTTGCTGTCACAAACAGATTCAAGGGAGGACTTTGAGAGCCCCAGTCAAGAATGGTTTCCAAGATCTGAAAGCTCAAATGATATTTCAGAGTCTGCAATAGTGTTGAAGAGATAAGAGCCAGGATTTTTCTAAATTTGATGAAAGACATCATCTCACAGAAACAAGAAATTTGGTAGGACATTTAAAGAAAATGATCTCCAGGTTTTATTTACTTGTTTTTTGGAGTTTTGTGTTTGTTTTTGGTTTTGGATTTACTTACAATATTATTTCTATGATCATGATAACATACACCTATGCTTCCTTTTTCTGTGGCTCATGTTTGGCTTTTGAATGTATGCTCTATTTTTCCATTTTCTTGAAAGAATTTATATGTGATTGAAACTCTATTTCTCACTTTGTTCTTCCTTTCCCTTAATTTCCATATTAATATCATCTCTTTGTACTGTATTACATGTATTTTCTTTTTGCGTACACATTCTCAGTTTAAAATGTATACTTAATTTCTAGTTTGGGATTTTACAACTTTCATTTCTAGAAGTCTTATTTTGCTCTTAAATCCAGTTGATCAAATTTTTCATAATTACAGTGACTACTCATATTACTTTTAACCTATTAAATTTTCAATTATTCATGATCTTTGATAAATCCATCTTATGTCTTTGTAGGTCTAATTAATAGTTTGTTATTACATTACTGAGAGTCTAATCAGAGAAGCAGAACCACTAGAAATTGTATAGAGTAAGAGATTCATAATAGCAATTTGGCATTCTGAAATTGCAGTAACTGGTAAAGTACACTGAGTTCAGCTATGTGTTCTGATTCTGGTGCTAAGCCTGATGTCACAGAACAGGTGGCTAAGAGAGAAAAAAAAGATGAACCAGAGTGAGGAAGAGCAGAGAAAACTGGAATCCTCACCGGCCTCTGCCCAATTACTAATGTCTATCCTTGCTGTTTTGAATGACCCATTGCACAAGGAAATGACACTGTTTCCTTAAAAACTCATTGGCACCTTACCAGGATTTTAGAGAAAGAGAGAGGGCGAGAGAGAGAGAGAGAGATTGAGAGAGAGATTAAAAACAAACAAAATCCCCAAAACTAAAAGAAGAGACACCTTGGGAAAGGGAGCTGTGGGATGGGCTGCTGCCCTTTCCAACAGAAGTTATCCTGAAGAAAACCAAACAGGAGTAAGACTATGTGATTGACTTTTTGAGAGTAAGCATCCACTGCTTCCCTTTCAAATCTCATGCAAAGCTCTTCTGGGTCCATCACTAACCAAACGTGTAGAGAAGGAAATCATGGACCCTTATTTCTTCTTATCCAAGTTGGCATGTTACAAAGCCATCAGTTATGTATACTGACTCTCATTCATGGAGGCTGGTTTACTAGCGCTTTGTGCTTTTTGTTCATGGACCATTGGTTCTCTGTGCTTTGTCTTTGAGGCTTCTTTAAGTCTTGGATTGGTTTGCATCTTAGCATTTGTTTGGGCCACAGAGATAACAATAATTCAGGATTTGAATGCTTAGAATTTGAATAATAGATTTTTCTCTCGTTTTTCTTCATTTTATCAAGAGTCAAGGCTAAGACATATACTGGCACCATATCTCATTTTCTTATTCCTGGCCCCCCACTGAGGGTGTTGTTCCTTAGGGATCTTAGCTTAATACACACCATCTTCTTTGACCACCGAATCTGCTCAAACTACCGACATTCCTTCTAAACTCAGTTTGAACGTGCATTAGAGCACATGCTCTAATATACCAAGGATTAGCGGATATCCCCATCCTGAAACACAGTGCTTTATTATTCTTCGGGATTAGAGCCACAAAATCTCCTATTTTCCCAGCAATTTATCAATGAATGATTTTAGGTAATCTAAGATTAGCAACATCAGCAAAGCCTTTCCACCCAAATGTTAGAACAGAGAGATAGGAAAGATGGTATTCCTGATGTCCAGGGGCCACGTCTGTCCAGGAAGCATTAGAGACACTACAATACCAGCTGTTGTCAGTGATATTGCCCGAAGCAGAAAGGGGCAGAGAGAATATCTGAATTCTTTTCTCCAATTTTCTAATGGTGCCACCCATTGACCTAATCCAGCCAGAAGCTAGCAGGCCGGGCGGTGTGGGACTGGAGCCTGAGCTGTTCTGCCTCCTGCCTTAGAGAGCAGAGCACAGAAAGGTTAAGGAATGAATCTGAGGACAAACAAGCCCAACAGCCTGCCCGGAGCCTTATATTATTTTATCTTGATTTCAAAAAGTACAAGGAATCCAACTATATTTGGAACCAAATCTATGAAGCAGTAAATTTTACATTTATAACTTTGAAATTTGGTGTGATTATACTCATTTTACACTTGAGGAAAAAACTGAGGTTCAAAAAGTTTAAATATCTTGTCTGAGTTCATATAGCTAATTAATAATAATGCCCGGAATAAAGTTTTGTTGACCTTTTAACCGCACTGTCTTTGTTTCTTCCTTTTTCTTTTGGTTAACGTCACCAAGTAACCCAAATTCCAGATGACTGGTATTTAGCCCCCTTGCCACAGAATCTCATTCAAGGTAAACAGGGAGGCAAGTTGCACATGAGACTCCAGTAATAAGTATTAGAAGGATTGCATGTATTTCTCCCAGCTTTATTCTTGGGATACTCTCTGGGGAGATTATGAGACCCTAAGACAAACAATATTTGTTGTACAGGTATTTGCATGTACAAACGCCTTTGATCTGACTACATATGCAAATATCCCAAAGAAGTGAGCAACGTTTCCTCCTAGTAATTGGGATCCTCCAGGGATTTAATTAAAGCAGAATCGAAGTTCATCTGCCTGCCACATTCTCCAGAGGCTGGTATCTATGCTGAATTGCATAACAAATCTGCCAGCTATTCCCAAGAAACACTTGGCTATGGAGANGTGAGCAACGTTTCCTCCTAGTAATTGGGATCCTCCAGGGATTTAATTAAAGCAGAATCGAAGTTCATCTGCCTGCCACATTCTCCAGAGGCTGGTATCTATGCTGAATTGCATAACAAATCTGCCAGCTATTCCCAAGAAACACTTGGCTATGGAGAATTGAATTCTATTCCCAGTGAGGTATGTAAAGGATGGGAAAAACAGGAGGCTCAATTTCAATTGTTAGCATGGCTTTCCTGCCTAGGTAAGAGAGCTGGATAGGCTGCCACTCCCTCATTCGCAGACACTGCATACTATTGACTTCATGCCGTGATTGTTCTCCTGAATGCAACATCCTTTATAGTATGTAATCGTTCACTTGATTGGTCTGATCTAGTCTCATTTGCAAGAAATGTGATTAGATCATCTCAAGGGTCCCTTTCCGTTTTGTAAGCCTGTGATGCTAGGCTAACATGTGCTTTGACTCAGACTTCAATCTATAAGCAATAGTGTATAATTATGACTACTATTACTACTGCTGTTACCACTGAGACTACTGCTACTAGAAATAATAATGATGTAACCTCCTCTTTAAATACTGATTTTCAGCATATCCATTGCTTTCATCAATATCATCTAATTTTATTGTTCCAATAATACTGCAGTTCAGCAAGGCTAAGAAGCAGAATTGGTTCGTCTAAGGCCAAAGAGAATGAACAGGTGAAATGCTTTTGAACCCTACTTTCATGAGCTGATAGAAACATTTCTATAATATCAATTCAAGGGAAAATTCTTCACCACTAGAATTAAGTCAAGAACATTTAGTCTAATCAGTCTAATACAGAGATTTTTGTTTAATAATATTGTTAACAATAACATTGTTATTGGTTTTCCTAGGCAAATTCATGTTTGAGACTCAGGTCACAGGGTCTTTATATTAACTCTTTGCTTTCCCTGGAATGTCCTGCTTCTACCCTAGTTTTTCTTGCCTGGCTCTTTGTTTTAATGTCTACCTATCCCAGCTTTAACTATCTCTTCATAACACTTATTATTACCTGGTGATTTGATATCTATCAACCTTCTATCTTAATTATTACCACACTTTTCTGTAATGTAAACTCAGTAAAAGCAAAGATTTATTTCTGTAGTCGTAGCTATATCCCCAGAGCATAAAACAGTGCCTGAAGTATAGCAGAAACCTGATAAATACTTTTTATTTAATTACTAAGCTCTTTTTTTAAAAAAATATTATTATTATATTATGTTAGTCACCATACAGTACATCANGAGCATAAAACAGTGCCTGAAGTATAGCAGAAACCTGATAAATACTTTTTATTTAATTACTAAGCTCTTTTTAAAAAAAATTTTATTATTATATTATGTTAGTCACCATACAGTACATCCCTAGATNATGTAAAGTTTGATGCTTCATTAGTTGCGTATAACACCCAGTGCACCATGCAATACGTGCCCTCCTTACTACCCATCACCAGTCTATCCCATTCCCCCACCCCCTCCCCTCTGAAGTCTTCAGTTTGTTTCTCATAGTCCATAGTCTCTCATGTTTCATTCCCCCTTCTGATTACCCCCCTTTTCTTTATCCCTTTCTTCCCCTACCGATCATCCTAGTTCTTATGTTCCATAGATGAGAGAAACCATATGATAATTGTCTTTCTCTGCTTTACTAAGCTCTTAAATCTATAATAAGAGAAATATCACTGAAACATTTTATATTGCCTTTATTTTAAAAGGGGATTTCATCTGCTACAACTAATTAAACTTTCCTGAAATAAATATGTCATTATCAAATATAGCAGTGAAATATTTCTTATTATCTGGAGTCACATGACTTTTTTGTTGGAAAGCCTAAAATCAAATCAAATGGGCTTTCCTAAAAATTAGTAGATTTAACAGCACCCACAAAATTCTGAGAAATAAGTCAGTCACAAAAAGGCATTTACTGTATAATTCCACTTATATGAGTTATCTAAAGTAATCGAATTCATAGAAGCATAAAGCAGAATGTGGATATCAGGGGCTGGGAGGAGGTAGGAAAAACAAAATGTTTGTTTGATGAGTATAAAATCTCAGTTTTCCAAGATGAAAATGATCTGGAGATCTGTTTCACAACAATGTGAATATACTTAACACTACTGAACTGCACACTTTACAAATTTACACAATATTGTTATTTGCCTTATTTAGAATCATTTCATTGCTTAAATCCATTATATCTTTTGAGGACATTTAAAATGCAAATGCACTTAAATTATGAGCAAAGATGGAGATGAATGTATATAATCAGATTAGAAATGTACTTTCGTGGCCCAAGAGACCAGCAGTTACAGATGAATTTGAACACGGTTCTGACTGTGTCACATGAGACTGTGATGCGGTACGAGCATTGTTAAATGATTTTGCTTTGCAAAACTGGAGTGTCAAAATCACCAGCCAACTTCAAGCATCTTAAATAGTCCTCTGTCGCCTTCAGGATGAAGTTCATTCTTGGTTTGCCTATAAATCTAGGCCTTCCACAATCTCCTTCAGAATTCCCAGCCTCTTCCTCTGCCATTACCATGCCCACTCTTCCCAGACACATCTGGTGACACCACCCACATTCATGCCCTGCCAAGTTCTCAGTTCAAAAGCCTCCTTTCCTTGCTCTCTGCTATTGCAAGAATGTCTTTCAATCCATTCTCCCATCTGTTTAAACCCTACAAAAAAGGAACTTCCTCAAATCATTTCTTGGTGAAACCCTTCCTTAAAGTAATTCCTCCCTAATCAGACATAACTCTACAGAAAAGTTAGTTTCCCTGCTAGGCCCCCCAAAGATCTAGCAAACTGCAGTTGGGAATAAGGATAAGACAGTATTTGGCCAGTGACTCACGACCCCAAACACTAATGTTTTCCTTCACTAGTAGCCACTCTCCAAGAGATTGTCACAATAAATTATTTCAACAGCAGACACCAAATTCCTTGTGGAGAATAAGTTAACTTCAAGTCTGAACCTATCTCAGTACTCATGGGATAGAAGTTGAGTTTAGGAGAGCCACAGCAGGGATAGCTAATATTAACCTTGAAGTTGTATGTATTGCTAAAATATAATCATCTCTTCCATCTCTACATTATGTCCAATCTACCAGTCGTCTATGATGCTACAAGTGTTTCAGGTGAGCATGTTTGTATGAATATATATGTTCATGAATGTCTGTACATATTACTTTGAAAAATTAAGGGAGTTTTGACCTTCCTATTTGCCTCACATGGTATGAAACAGAAACAACACACAAATAGGAGTCCTGATCCATAATTCAACTGCAGAACAGAAGCACCCTAACACAGGAATCATTGGGCATATTGTAAAAGAACATGGGATTTTCAAAAAGCATAATACAATAGCCATACCAACTCGTTTTTTAGTCTTATATTTTGGGAGGATCAACATTTGATACTTAAGTAAAATTTCATAAGGGTATTGAATGTTTTTTAATTTGTGTTCTTTTTATGAAAGGAAATTAACCATTCAACTGGATATGTACCGAATGGTGGTTTCGATTTGCATTTGTATGATAATGATATTGGTCAGCTTTTCATGTGCCTATTGGTTATTCTCATGCCTTTTTTGGTGAAGTGCTTCTTGAAAACTTTGTTCATTTTTTTAATGTGTTGTATATTAACTTATTGGATTTTTAAATGTTCCTATATTAATATAACAATTTTTATTAGATATAAATTTGCCAATATTATATTCCAGACTGTGGTTTGTCTTTTGATTTTCTTAAGTATCTTCAAAGAGGCAAAAGTTTTTGATTTTGATGAAATGAGATATAGCATTTTTTTGTGATTTATGCACTTTGTAGCCTAAGAAATTCTTGCCTAGCCAAAGGTCACTGTATTAGTTTTCTATTGTTGAATAACAAATTGCCACAAACTTAGCAGCTTAGAACAGCAATGTTTATTAGTTAGGTAAGTTAGAAGTATAGGCACATTGTGTCCTGGTTCTCAGCTCAGGATCTCACAAAACAAAAACCAAGGTGAGCACCTGGGTGGCTCAGTCGGTTGAATGTCTGCCGTCGGCTTGGGTCACGATCTCAGGATCCTGGAATTGAGCCCCTCATGGGGGTCTTTGCTTAGCGGGGAGTCTGCTTCTTCCTCTCACTCTCTCTCTTTCAAATCAATAAATAAAATCTTTAAAAAAATCAATGTATTAATGAGGCTGTGTTCCCATCTGGAGCTGGTGGTCTTTTCTAGGCTCCCATTTTTGTGGCAGAACTCAATTCGTTGCAGTTATAGGACTGAGTACCCCATTTCCTCACTGGCTATCAGCTGGTGACCACTCTAAGTTTCTAGAGGCTGCCTGAATTGCCTGCTGCTGACCCCCTCTATTTCCAAAGTCAGCTTCAGGGAATCCTCTTCACGTCAGATCTCTTCCATGCTTTAAGTCTGTTTATCCAGGATGAAGCCAGATGCTTTTGAGGGCTCGCTTGATTACTTCAAATCCACCCAGGATAATTTTCATTTTTAAGGTCAATGAGATCCAGGATATTTTTTACAAGTTCATAATCTCTTCACAGCAACTCTTAGATTAGTGTTTAATCAGTTTAGAAGGCACATCTATATGGGGCTTTATATCTTGTGGAATCATTTTAGAGCCTGCCTATCTCATTCCCAAAAATTGCACCAATGTTTTTCTCATTTTTACAGCTCTTTTACCATTAGGACTACAATCTATTTTAAGATAATCATTCCAAAACTCCAAATTAAAAGATTATATTCATTTTCTTTTAATTGGATATGAGTATGCAGTTGTCCCAGTGCCATTTGATGAAAACACTACCCTTTTTCTATTGCATTAATTTTGCAGATTAAAAAAATGAATTGATCATAATGTGTAGGTCTGTTTCTAGACTCTATTCCTTTCTATTTATCTATGTGTCTATTGGCACTTTAATATTTCACTGTCTTACACATGGTAATTTTGTATTGATTCTTGAAATCAGACAGTTCCTTTATTTATTTATTTATTTATTTATTTATTTATTTTAACAGAAGTGTTCTGGTGCTTCTAGGTCCTTTACATGTCCGTAAAAATTTTTGAATCATCTTGTTATATTTTATAAAACATGCTGAAATTTAATTGGAATCATATTGGAACCTTATGTCTATTTGGAGGAATATGGTATTTTCAAAATACTGAGTCTTACAATCCATGAATATGGTGTATATCTCTCCATTTGTTTAATTCCTCTTAGCAAAAATATTTTGTTAGTTGTCACTGGGCAATTTTTGTGCTTTTTTTTTTAATATTTATGCCAAAGTATTTCCAGTTTGTTGACATCACAGTAAAAGCATTGTTTTATAATTCAAATTTTCTATCATTTGCTGTTAGTATGTAGAAATATATTTGATTTTGTATGTTGTCAAATTTCCTTAACCTAATAGTTATAGTAGCATTTTTCTAGATGCCTTAGGCTTGTTTACGTAGGCTGTCATGTTCGCAAATACAGCTTTATATTTCCTTTCCAATATATCTAACTTGTTGTTGTTGTTGTTGTTTTATCTTTTTCCCTCCCTGACTAGGACTTCCAGCAGCATGTAGAGTAGAAATGATGAGTGAGTATTCTTTCTCTGTTTCTTATCTTAGGAAGAAAGCTTTATTTCTTCATCAGTTAGCATGATGCTAGCTCTATGATTTTAAAAGATGGTTTTCTATTAGGTTGAAGAATTTCCCTTCTGTTTTTGGTTTTTAATTTTTTTCATTCTTTTTTTCTTTTTTAACTAATGGAGGTTGAATTTTTTCAAATGCTTTTTCTGCTTATATTGAGGAGATCATATAGCTTTTCCTTTCTAGTCTGTTTCTATAGTGAATCACATTGATTAATTTCACATATCAAAACGACCTTAAAGTCTCTAATAAACTCTTCTTGCTCAGGATATAACTGTATGATGTAACCATGTTCATCATGTGATATATTTACATGCACACACACACATATATACACAATGTACACACACATATTCATACATATATGTCGTTATTTTGCTAATATTCTAAGAATATTTGGATTGTTTCATGATGAAAAATTGTAGTTTTCTCTTTTGTATAATAGCTTTGCCATGTTTTGATATCAGAGTAACTCTGCAAACTGAGTTGGGAAATGTTTTCTCCTCAATTTTCTAGATGATAATTGTAGAATTGGCATTATTTGTCTTTAGATGCTTTATTGATTTCGCCATTGAAACCATTTGAACCTGGGGCTTTCATTGTGGAAAAAATTAAACTACAAGTTCAATATATTTAGAAGGTACAAAATTACTCAGTTTATTTCTTCATGACTGAAATTTGGACATCTTAATTTACAAATTTGTTTTTCCCCAAATTGTCAAATTTATGGGCATAAAATTCCTAATATTTTCCATTTACTGAAAGATCTACATTAAAGTTCCATTGTTCATGTAATGTGTTGAATTTGTATCTCTTCTCCTTTTCTTACAATTCATCTAGGTAAAAACCTACCAAAGTTGTTCATATTGTCAAACCACCTTTGTTTTCATTTATGTCCTCTATCATTTTAATGCTTTCTAAGTTAATGAATTTAGTGGCATAAAACAATGTATATTTATTATATCACTGTTTCTGTGGTTCAGGACCATTTTTTAAAAATTTCGACACTAATTATTATTTGCTTATTCATGTATGGCATGTCATATATTGAATAAGTTTTTGAAATTAATTCACGTTTTTACTGTTTTTTGGAGGTGTAATTGGCATATGTTAAATTGCATATACTTCAAGGCTTAAATTTGATATTTTTTGATATATGTATACACCTGTTAAAACAGCCTCAAATTAAATCTCCCTACCACCATCTCATCTCCAGACCACAAGGGATCCACTTTCTCTCACTCTAGATTAGTTTTCATCCTCAATAGTTTATATAAATGGAGTCCAACTACGTGCACTCCTGGTCATCTGGCTTCTTTCATTTAGCGTAATTACCTTGAGATTCATCCATGTTGCTGTTTGTATCACTAGCTCATTCTTTTTTGTTGCTGGACTGTAGTCCATTAATACATATGCCAAGTTTTATTTATCCATTGGCTAATTTATGGACATTTGGATTACTTTCACTTTTTGGTTATTATGAATAACGTTCCCGCAAACATACACATGTAAGTCTTTGTGTGGGCATGTGCTTTGCATCTCTCTTGGGTGAATTCATAGAAGTGGAATTGTTGGGGTGGGTTATAGGGTAAATTGACGTTTAACATTTTAAGAAACTCTAAAGCTGTTTTGCACAATGGCTGCACCATCTTCCACTCCCAGCAGCAATTATGAATGCTCAGATAATTTTAAGTGTTCCCGAGGATGTGGCAAAGCTGTCACACTCACACATTGCTGGATTCAGGGCTATCGGTAGAGCTTAGCTGAATCATCCATCCAGGATACACCACACTGCAATCAAGATGACAGGCAGGCTGTATTCTCAGCTGTAGTACTGCACCCTTTCCCACACGTATTCAGTCTGTTAGAAGAATTCATTTCCTTGTGATTGCAGAACTTGGATCCTTGGCAATTGGAAGCTACCCCTCTCCTGAGCCACCTCACAGCATGGCTGCTTGCCTTTTCAAGGTAAACCAGAGAGAGTCTCCGAATTCTAGACCCTCTTTTCAAGGGGTCACCTGATTCAGTCAGGCTTACAATGATAATCANGCTTACAAGGATAATCATTTTCATTACATTAAAACTAACTAATCAGGTATCTTAATCACATCCACAAAATCTTCACCTTTGCCACAGAAGATAACATAATCCCAGGCATGATATCTCACCACCTTTGGTTCAGTCCACACCCCAGGGGAGGGTATTATACAACGGCATGAGTCCTTGGGGCCATTTTAGTATTCTACCACACCCTCCTTCTGCTCACTTTGGACCAATTTTGCTTTTTATTATTAACTTCTTGAAGCTTAAGGGCGCCTGGGTGGCTCAGTCAGTTGAGCGTCTGCCTTCAGCTCAGGTCATGATCCTGGGGTCCCAGGATCGGTTCCATGTCAGGCTCCCTGCTCAGCAAAGAGTCTGCTCCTCCCTCACTCTCTGCTCCTCCCCCTGCTCCTCTCTCATCATGCTCTCTCTCTCTCTCAAATAAGTAAATACAATCTTGAAAAACAAAACAAAACAAACTTTCTGAAGTTTAAGCTCACACTATTCGTTGAAAACGTCCTTCTGCTCCAATACAGGCATTAAAGCTGCAGGCATTTGAACACTACTTTAGCTGAAGGTTACATATATTGATACACTAATGTTTTCATTTTCATCCAGTGTAAGTTATTTGCTCATTTTTCTTACGAGTTATTTTTTGAATTTTGGATTTAGGAACCTTCTTAATATTATAATATTTGAGCAAATTAAAAATATCCTTATTAATTTATATGTTTATGCTGTTGTGCCCAATGGCACCCTTTCTAGTATATTAACTATTTTTAATTTATTGAGACTTGCTTTTTGGCCTACAGTATGCTCCATGTTGGTGAATATTCTGTGTGTGCATTTGAAAACAGTGTCTGCTCTGCTATGGTTGTGTGGACTGCTCTAAAATTTTTAATCAGGGCCAGTCGTTTGAGAATATTATTGAAATCTTTTATATGATTACTCAGTTTTGTCTCTCAGATCTCTCATCGTATCTTTCTGATAAAAACCTGGTAGAGCCACATGGAAAAGAGTGGCAAGCCGGGGCAGACTGCCCTGTCGTCAGAGGCTCTCAGGGATCGTAAACTTTTATGCTCGCCCGCACTTGTCCTTTAAGAATTCATTAAAATTTCATTTGATTTTTTCTAACCGGGTCCTATGGTTCCCAACTCTCCCACCAATGCTCTGCCAACACTCAAACAATTTTACGTGACCCGTCTCTCTTCAGAGGGGCTTTTATCACCTTTAGAAAACAGTTCACCTTGTGAACTTCACTCTGATGGAATCTGAAAAAGGATTTTTTCCCCTTTTTCGGGTGGGAATGATCTTCTCTTGTGGTTTTTTACATCCTCATTCCAAGCAGACCTACCTATGACACGTTGGGGGCTTTGAAACTGCCCATGATGTTTCTTCCCCTTCCCTGGCAAATAGGAGGCGGGCTGGAATGGCCAGGGCGCCCCACCGGCCCCAAGCTCCTCTGAGACCAGCCACCACTCTGGCAGCTGATGGGTAAGTGCATTTTGATAGATTTAACATTCTCAAAACAGTGAATAACAAAAATGAGTCCTTGCTGATAAGTGTGGGGAATGATAAATGATATAAGGTTGGAAATCAGTGTTGCAAAAAACAAGCTAGTATTTATCCCGCAAAATGTAATTCTTCCTTTCTCCACAGGTAATTCAGAGGGCTTCTGTGAGGAGAAGGAAGCACCTGTCACAGGTCATACTGTGCCCTAAGGTGCCACCTCTGAATCTTCTACTCTGTTGTTGTTTGTCGTTTTTGCTAGAATAAGAGAAAGCGGTGCAAAGACCTCCAGAGAGAGACATCTTCAGCACTAAATCAGCAGCCCGAGAGGCTGCCTTATTATTCACTGATTAGCCGTGCGTATACATGTGTGCACATGAGTGAACGTGCACTGTGTAAGGGACAGAGCCCCTATGGAATACTCGGTACCTATTTACCAAACAGGGAAACACCTGTTGGCTTTTAAGGTGAGATGCTTCCCGGATTATATATTTATTTAGAATAGTTCATTTCTTCTATTGCTCTTTAGAGTGCAGTGCAAATTACCATAAGTAATGTATTTTCGATAATAGGCACACAACTCTAAATGAAAACAATAATAAATTGTGAAATCTTCTAAGTCTCTAAAGGAAAGAGAAAGAGTGGCCTAGCTTCGGAGGACGGAAAGGGCCGCAGAGAGCGAAGCTCGGGCTCCTTCCAACGTCTAAGGCCACGCTGTAGCCGAGAAGACCTTCTTGTTCTGTGAGCCAATCCAATCCTGATTATACTTTCTATGTGCAATTTGTTTAAAAAAAAAACACCTAATCATCTTCCCCTGCTCCAGGTATAACCTCTCCACCCCATGTGGTTTATATTATGTAAATGGAATCAGAAATGTAATAGCTCATATTTGATTATAGCGGCTTGTTGCCCATGGTATCCTTAAAAGTGCAAGTTGACACATGAGCTTCTAGTTGATGGGGCCGCATGCCTGGAGCACATTAGTTAAGGCAGGCACAGCTCCTGCTTGATTTTACACCACAACTGGCAAAATGACTTACCTGTAGAATGTGCTAAGAGCCATAACAAAGAACTTCCAAGTCTCAGTGTCTGACGCTACAAGTTTCTCACCCGCCGCTCAGAGGTGGGCAGGTTGGCGGGAGGCAGGGGGGTCCTCCACTCCTCAGGCTCTGCCCCTCCCTGGGGTCCTTTGGCTTCTGGTGACCAATGAGCCAGGAGGGCTGTCACAGAAGACTTCAGGAGCTGTGCAGAGAGACCTGCCAGCCGCAGCCCTCTACCACATGGCCAGTCCTTGGGGGCGATGGGGGTTGTGGAAAGGCTGTCTCCAGCATGACATTGGGGACAAAAAGGAGACTGTCAGATGACTTGTTAGGGTTTTGATCCAACAGTGCGTAGTAAATGAGAAAATAGCTAACATAGAACGGGATTGGACCCCACAGATGTGGGGTTGATGGAGACCATTTTCCCGTAGGCCAATAAAATACAGACTTATCGGGGAACTACCTACTAAAAATCATGTTTTACATGGCTAGTATTTTAAGCTTTTATCAAAAAACGTTGTCTAAACACAATGAATCACTTGGAATGTACAAGAGTGATATTAGAAGTGAAAAATAATTTTAAAAACAGTAAATAAAAAGTTTTATTCAATAGATAATCTTATCATGACTCTCAAGAGTCACTGGGGAGTAGCAAAGGTGGCAAGCAAATGAGAGATGAAAGGAAAACCCTGCCTATTTCTTTACCATCCTTGGTCCCAGGGGTGGATTTTTCTAGCAATTCTGCAGAGATATGACGAGTCATCCCTGCAGGGATTTAGAGTATTTACATTGCTCTAGCTGCAGGACCAAACATCCATCCGTTAAGCTACGACGTTGTGAGGATTGTTAAGCACATACTGACAAAGAGACTCCATTTTCCCCCCAGTTTTTACTATGTGTGTAACTTACTTTGAGCTTAGGGTATTAGTTTATCTTCCTGCATACTGTGAAACAATAAAAGAAGATTAGATAGGTCATTTTCTTGTCACTCTGGTACCTCGTACAAGTGGAATAATGCATCAGAGCATAGTTTATCTTGTCAGGGAAAAGAAAGACCAGACCCAAGTTTATGAAAAGCAACAGACGCTGGAGCAGAGAATCCTTCACAGTGCGCATTATGTGACTCAGCCAGACCGCTTGTGAGGGCAAGTGATGGAAACTGAAGGTATGTGTAAGACTGAATTGCAAGCCTTGAGGGGGTTGCTAATGATTCACAAAGAACTACAATCAGCTTCAAATAGAAGAACCACTTGTATTGTATGTCTACACTTTATATCGAGCTATACTAGGTTTTCCATAGCCTTTGCTTTGTGTCATTATTAAAACACACTAAATGTATTGTCATCGACATTATATATCACACATGATGATAGATCTTAGTAAAGGATGCATTTGCATATTTCACTACACAATCTGAGGAAACACAGAAGAAAGAAGTGTGACTTAGAATAAAATATCATGAAGGATCCCATTTCATGGACGCAGTAGTTAGCATCTAGGCATGTATCTTTTCAAAATCCTTTTCTGTATTTTAGTGTGATCACACTATCCATTGAGGATGATCTCTTAAGCAGTCCGTTCATTTTATTATCTATTTCCTATGATACATTTATTTTAAACATTGTTAAAATCAATTTGATTTCTTTTTATGTAGCATATTACATAATTCATTAGTTACTTATCTTTACAAAGAATAGACCTGTAGAAAAAGAGGGACTGAGACCTTTATTCTAGACTTATCATTTCCCAGGTGAAAAAAAAAAATGAGTCACATAGATCCTGAACTATAACATTCCTTTCCTGATAGTGGCGTCCCCATTTCCCTGGGCTGTACAGAGCACGTAGATGCCTCAGAACTCTCCTGAGTTCCCAAGATTAAAATGTCTACTTGGCCTTTTTTTTTTTTTTAATTGTATATTTAGTCACGTTTCTGGCAATCGCATTGTGTCATTTACAAATGGAGTCTCATAAATATTCCAGTTTGCACTGTCTTGCGTACAGAGCATTCCCATTTGATGGTGTAATTTCGTTTTGGTTAAGGAAAATTTTATGCACTTGGGATCCTTTTGGTTCCCAACATGATTAAACCTAGTGTTGTAGCTAAAAAGCTCTTATAGCAATTTATCATTTGTTGGCTTAAAGAAATTTTCATTACTTTATCCCGTGACATCGCTTTCTGTCCTAGTTGCGCAACAGATTTTTCACTTAAAGACACTTTCCCTTCTCACTATGTCTGTTACTGCCCACCTCCTCCTTCCTTCCAAATGTTTTGTTTTGTTCTTTTCCCTCCCGGCAGATCCAAGAGAGAGTAAGTACTTCTACGAAGAAAGAGACCGCTTCTCCATTTCTGCTTCTGAACCCTGGAATTAATTGTACAGAATTCCCTAGTCTGTCCATTTGCTGGGCACGTTAGTAGTTACAAAAGGCAATCTACTCACTCACAAATACAAACAAATGAAAATAATTTGAAACTTTAATTTATTTGTGGTGCTTGAAATTAACTATTGAACTTAATGTTTGCAGCTTCTACCCTAGAAGATTGTTCATTTTAGTTTATAGAAAGGAAACTGAGGATGGGAGAGTTTCTGTAAATGTTCTAGGGTTCAAATTCTGATAAGTAGAAGCGAATTTCACTTCCTGGCTTGACCTACTCCCACTCCAGTAACCACCCGGCCATCTTGTCTGGCTCTAAAACACCTGACAGAAGACTTGTTAGTAGGAAAAAAAAAGAGAGAGAGAGAGAAAGAACGAGGAAAATAAATGGTAAATTTAAATAACTGTCTTATGTATTATATCTATTACTATTCTGTTCTCAAACTATCACAAAAACCTGACCACTGCCTGCATCACAAGCTAAGAAACTGTTTTGGGGTACAGATGATATGAACTGCTGATTACCTCACTGTCTACCTACTTATTTTTAAGGTAGAAATGGTGACAGTTCCTTTGGAAATGATCTTAAAATGCTTTATAAATAACTCATTTTTTTAGACTTGAATTTTTTTTTTTCTGATTCACAGAAAAACTGCAAATTTGTTTATAGTCTTTGCCTTTAGCCCAAGGGCAGATATGGTTTTCAGAACATACCTGGTCTAGTCCTTTCTCTCTGTTAGCATAGTTCTGTTACTCATGTTACATGGGCAGAAGTCATGAACTGACATTTCTCCAAAGAAGACATCCAATGGCCAACAGACACATGAAAAGATGCTCATCACTCGGCATCAGGGAAACACAGATCAAAACCACAATGAGATACCACCTCACACCAGTCAGAATGGCTAAAATTAACAAGTCAGGAAATGACAGATGTTGGCGAGGATGCAGGAAAGGGGATCCCTCCTACACTGTTGGTGAGAATGCAAGCTGGTACAGCCACTCTGGAAAATAGTGTGGAGGGTCCTCAAAAAGTTGAGAATAGAGGTAACCTACGACCTAGCAATTGCACTACTAGGTATTCACCCCAAAGATGCAAATATAGTGATCTGAAGGGGCACCTGCACCCCAATGTTTATAGCAGCAATGTCCACGATAGCCAAACTATGGAAACAGCCCAGATGTCCATCGACAGGTGAATGGATAAAGAAGATGTGGTGTGTATATATAATGGAGTATTATGCAGCCATCAAAAATGATATCTTGCCATTTGCAATGACATGGATGGAACTACAGGGTATTATGCCAAGCGAAAGAAGTCCATCAGAGAAAGAAAACTATCATATGATTCCACTGATATGTGAAATTTGAGAAACTAGGCAGAGGATCATCGGGGAAGAGAGGAAAAAATGAAACAAGATGAAACTAGAGAGGGAGACAAACCCTAAGAAACTCAATCTCAGGAGACAACCTGAGGGTTGCTGGAGCAGAGGGGGTGGGGGGATGGTGTGGCTGGGTGATGAACACTGGGGAGGGTATGTGTTGTGGTGAGCACTGGGTATTATATAAGACTGATGAATCACAGACCTGTACCCCTGAAACATATATGTTAATAAAAAAAAACCTAAAAAACATAAATACAGTAGGATTTGTTTGCATTTGTATTCCACCTGTTTCCCACCTTCATTGTTGATTTGATTTGATTCTTGTGTGTGAAACATTGGCATGATTCTAAAAGTTAGACCTCTATGGGAAGGTACACTCAAAGCAGTGTCCCTCTCTCATCCTTTTATCCTTTTTACCCATTGTCCCTAGCTCCCTGTGGAGAACCGATCCCATTGAGTACAGATTTATCCTCCCTGTGTTTCTTTTTTTGCACAAATGAGCATATACAGGTGTATTTCTTATCCCAACTTTTTTTCTTACACAAAAGATAGCACACTATAGATATTCCTTTGAACTTCGTGCTTGTTCATATGTGGCTTCTTTCACTGCAGCCCGTGGGCCAAATAAAGCCCATCGCATGGAAGCTAAGAATTTTTTCCTTTTTAATAAAAGGTTTATTGGAAGAAAAGATAAGAAAAAAATGTTAGATATTTTATGTGCCTGGCAAGCCTAAAACTTTACAGAAAGTTTTCCTCCCTGTGACTTAGCATAATGTATTTAGATACATCTATGGTGTAGCTTACACTCATCGTTTGTTCCTTTTTATTGCTGAATATTATTCCATTGTTTGTATATATCACATTGTGGTTATCTATTTATCAGTTAATGAGCATTTGTATTATTTCCACTTTAGAACTATTACGAATAATGATTTTATTACTATTCATACATATAAATCATTGTGGGGGCATATGTTTTCATTTTTCTCAGGTAAATTCCTAGGAGTGGAATTGCTGGGATTTATGGCAAATACATATTCAAGTTTTTCAGAAAATTCCAAACTGTTTTTTAAAGTGGCTGCAACACTTCCCATTCCTACCAACAATCCATGAGAGTTTCCCTTCATTCCTATTCTGGTCGATTTTTGTTATTTTCTTTCTTTTATATTGTTGCCATTCTAGTGGTTGTAAAATAATATCTCCTTGTGGTGTTAATATTTACTCCCCTATTGACTAACAGTGATGAAATTCTTTAAAAGCACTTTTAAAGTACATTTGGGTTGGATGTCTTCTAATTATTGAGCAGAAGAAGTTCTTCATGTATTTTGAATACAAGTCCTTACGCAGATTACGTATTTTGCAATTATTTCCTCCTTGTTTAGGTAATGGCTGTGGGCACAGGATCCACTGAGCTGTCTCCCTCACTCTGCACAACCCCCTGCACCATCCAGTACCTGGAAAGCAGGTAAGAACTTAGGAAGAGTAGGTGTCCATCCTGTGCTCCCATTAGCTGCACACACCCTGGAGCTGTTTCGTGTCCATTCGAGTTGCTTTAGTCTCACATCAGGTTCTTCCACCGTCACTTCATTGTGTCCATGCCTTTGGTCTAAGACTTTCAGGATCATGACACCCAAATTTAGGGTCATGTGTTTTCTGCTTGAAGACTGAATATTTTACACTTGTCCTCAGGCTACCTCCTCATTCAAGCCTAGATTCTTCTGTTTCGGGGACTCAAAAGCATGGGAATAGTTACTGTGTGTGTGCTTATTTGTTTAAAAGAGAGTTTTAACTTATTTTCATTTTTGTTAGTGGGATTTTGAGAGAATGAGTAGTACCTTTTATAATGTTCTTCCTTGCCTTTCTCTGCAAAATTTAGGAAGGAATGCTTTCTCGATGAGGTGTCTAGGGGTGGGGGAAAGGGAAGAAAAAGAGAGAGATACAGAGAGATATCCAATTTACCTTTCCGTTGTATGAAACTAGCTTGTACACACCAAAGCGCCTATCAGATTATCTCTTCTATGCATTTTCTCCACTTTTTGTAGGTTTTTTTAAATTGCTACCAGAAGAAATACAGTGGTTTTGAGTCTCAGAGTAAGAGCATTTCATTTTTTTATGGGGCACTAAGTGTTAAATTCACATTCAGTAGTAGGCTTGGAAAGATTCTATACAGCAATATATCAAAAAAATTTTAGTTTTGTTGATTTTCCTTTAGTCTTTATTTCTAGTTTGTGGAACAAATTAAGTATATTTCTTCTGTTGGTAATTTGTCAGCTTTAATCAATTTTCATAAGATTTGTTTTATGTGAACCTCAAGGGCTTCACCACTACTGTGTTTGTACTCCATACAACCAATTACCTCAATATTAGGTAATATTTACTTAATTAGAATTATAATAAAATGATAAAAATAAAAGGATATTTATGTGTTTAGAAGTAATATGTTTTTCTAAATGGAATTTTAGACTATATTTATTATCCCATAAAATGTCTTGACATCATTGTAAATAGTGACTTAGTAATTAACTGCTCTTGTGTAGTCCCTAGAGAAAAATGAAAATGAGAGGAAATGAACAATCACTTTAGTCATTTGTAACCTGATAATTTATTGGAGTTTGGTAAGATTACAAATTAATATTGTGTTTTTAGTTATTTACAGACAGAGAATCTTGCCAAAACCATGCAAATAACAGGGGTGGCGAGTTGTGTAAATATCATGTCCAAGTCTGATGATATAGGCAATTTGAATATTAATGGGAGCAGGCAGGCACAGTAGCACATCAATCTCATGAAGTCAGGTCACCTTGACAATGGGACTTCTGTGGTTAGGAATCATGCCTTTAAGTTGATAAGTCCTATTTGCTGATTCACTTCTGTTAGGCATATTTCTGCTTGTGAGATTGAAGAATTAGAATTTCAAACACAGAGTTCACTTGACATTTACTTTTGAAACAGTACAAATGTAAGACTTACCACCTCTGGTCTTAATAATGGAATGAGTTACATTTGTAAAATATTTCTAATTTCTCAAATACTTAAAAAGTATTGAACATTGCTGGGGCATCTGGGTGGCTCAATGGGTTTAGCATTGGACTCTTGATTTCAGGTTATGTTTTGATCTCAGAGTCATGAAACTGAGCCCCATGTTGGGCTCCATACCCAGCAGGGAGTCTGCTTGAGATTCTCTCTCCCTCTCTCTCTGCCCCTCCCCCACCACATGTTCACTCTCTCTAAAGTAAGTAAATAAATCTTAAAAAAATGGTGAACAATGCTTAGTACTTGCTACCTTAATATATATTTGAATTTATTATTTTTTTCAAAAGGACATTTTAGTTTTAATTTTGTTTTGTTTTGTTTGCTTGTTGGTTCATTTTTAAAAAAGAAGTACTTAAACACCATAGATCATCATGTAACATCAGTATTATATTAAAAGACTTTCAATCAAATCAAATATGAAAAGGACATATAGGGCTCATCTAATTTCAAGTTCTAATCAGTTGACCACTATCCTTTTCTTTGATTCCCCTCTAACAGTAAACTTCCTTCATTGTAGCTGCTTTGGTTCTCTGATCTGTATTTTCCCAAATTTCTACAGATTTGAATAACTCCATGAATGGGGAGAATAATAACTGCCTTTGTTCATTTTCTGATAGCTTCGATCAGTCCTGTTTTTAGAATGTCGTATTAATAAAGTACCATAGCAAATCATTCGTGTCAGGGATCGATTTCAACTAATGTGGTCCAGCGATAAAATTGGGACCAGATCTTTATTTTGTGGTGTGAATCTCAGAAGACTTAGTTAAAAAAAAAACAAACTATAATACAATTGTATTAAATACACATATGAGTGCATACACTTTACATTGATACATTTTCAATAAAAGAATATTTATCATGAACTAATGTGCCTTAAACAAAGAATTCTCATTGTAATTACATAATTTTCAGCAAACTTTTCACTATTCATTACAAGATACAAATGAGCCTAATAAATAATACAAATCTGGGTGTCTTCATCAAACCCTGTTTCTTATCTCTTTTGGTCTCTGCATTACTGAGCAGGAAATTCTGACTTTCGATTTGAAAGTCGTGACACTCTGAACATTCGATCAACATGTTTCAGGTGTTGATTCACAAAAATTTTTAAAAAAACAATGATTCAGAAAAACTTCCTTGACTTTTATTAGATTGGAAAGCTTCCTTGATTTTTCTGACAAACTTCTATTAAAAAAAAAAATCAGTAACCTTCAGCAGACATTCAGCAGGACTTGACAAAGTTTTGATTGAGGGAAGATTGATTCTCTAAAGTTTGAGTGGTCAGACATGCACTGAATTTGTTGCGGTTCATTGCTACATCCCAGAAAGGATTTCTAGCCATTCTCGCCTAATGAGCTTATTAGTAAAAGGCTGAAAGGATCACAGATTGTCTATCAAGGAAGATTGTCAGTCACAAGCTGTTAGCAACTCTGCTGTGATTTATACACCATGAGTAAAGAACAGAATGGTGCTAAAATGCTCCTTATTATGTCCCACAGCTTGTGCAGTAACACAAATAAAGTATGTGGAGCAAAGGTTTAAAGGGAAAAAATAAGTTCTGAAGAAGAAAATCAAAGGAAATGAGACAGAATAGTGCTTTACCACCTCCCATTTCCTTTAGTGGTAATTATAATGCGGAGGAGAAATCAAGGCACCTGCGGCAGTAATAGCCAAAGTCCAAAATGACGCTATTCAACTCCTGGTGGAAAAAAACCCGAAAAAAAAAAACCCCACAAAACCTTAAAGTCTGATCAACTGCTGTTAGCAACAGGTAGAACTGAATTTTCTCCTTGGAAATATTTTTTTCCCATATTTTTTGGACTCTTCCATTGCACAGTCCTTCATTTGTACCTTAGTTTAGCTTTAAAATCAGTATTTTGGCCATGTGTTGAATATGATGATCAATTTGTGCTATATGTGTGTGTGTGCGTGTGTATGTATGCAATATATATGTATGTATGTGATATGTGTGTATATATATGTATGTATGTGATTTGTGATATAATTACAGAAAGCACACACACGTATATATAACTATAGAAAATACACACATGTATGGAATTTGTGATATTATTACAGAAAACACACACACACACACAATACAGGCTGGAAAATATGCACCAGTATTTCCAGTGGCTCCCTGTGATATTGGTATTTACCAAGACTTTCAATGACTATATATTCTCCCAGTTTCTAATATTTTTAGATAGGCAGTATGTTTAATTTTTTTGTAATGACATAAAAATGAATGCCTTGCTACACTTCAGCTTTATGAGCTTAGCAACACTCACACTTATCTCACTGTGAGTTATGCTCTATGATGTATATGAAGCCTGTGTAAGAGTAGGAGGAAAATGGTTAGATGCGCCCACCCCACTCTAGCCGCTAACAGAGAAGGATAGTAGTGAAGCTTGGTCTTGTGGGACTGTAAAGTATCTCCACTGAATGGCGTTGAATTTCCTGATAAAAGAAGTCATCAGCAAAACCTGCCTAGACACAGTAGAGACAGCAGTCCAGGAGCGCTCAGACAAAGACTGGAAACAGCCAAAGCTCATTTCTAGCAGTCATTTCCATTCCCGTAACTGTTGGGCAGTAGGTTACTGTCATTGGGCATTTGACAGAGATCTTTATTAGAAAGCTCTCCTTTAAATATAGTCACTAAAAGTGTGTATGACTACTGCAGAGACTTTTGAATTCTCTGAAATCACGAAAAAGGAAACTGAGAAACAATAAACAAATGAAACAACAAGCAATAAAGTGAGGAGGGCTGATGATCCCCATGCATTATGTGACAGCTTCATCATGGGACACAATAATAAATATTTGATAAACCTGAAAAACTTGAAGGTCATAAATTTCATCATTTCTATTATATGTGCTAGTCAAGAATTTAGTAATCTTCATTTGTGCATATTTCCTAAAAACTCACAAATGATTGATGCAGGTTACTTTTGCAGGAGAAAAGGCTTATTATTATTATTATTGCTACTTTTTATGCAAAATGTTAATTGAGTACACAATACAATTATTCAGGATATAGATAACGGCAATTACATGCACAATAGCCTTTTTAATTATAAATTTTTTTCTACAGGTAGAAAATCTTTGTAAATGCTGCTTGTCCCATGTAAATGTAAAGAAATAACGTGTGTGTTACCGTAACATTTCTAAATTTAAAATTGAATGTGGTTTATTTATATCTGATAGAAATACTTCCTCTATTACAAGCCCCAGCTTCCACAGTATATAAAATGTGCTGGAAAGAGGAAACCGGGTTTAGCTAATGGACTTCTCTTCTAATATCAAAGGCTGACAGTAACGCAAGACTCCGCAGAAATGATGGTCTTGAAATTTCTAAAGTGGAAAGGAGGGTTTGCACCTTTTTTCATCTACCATGGTCCTGACAGCATCAAGGGTTTCCTGGTGACTCTCCAAAGAGACACGATTGCCCTTCTCAAAGCTGTTAAGCTCAAACTAGTCCCACTGGAAATAAAAAAGCGAGAGATAATCAAAGAGAACATAAATAAACAAAAATGAATGTTTGATGATAAAAAGCAAAGTTTCTAAAGATGATTAACAACGTGATCCCACTTGTTGATATAGCAAATAATAATAGTCATTCTTAAACAAAAGATAAATTTAACTTCACTCTTGTGAATTTTAAAGTAACAATATTCTGTGTGACAGTAAAATGAATACACGGAATATAGCAAATAGGTCAAACTCTGAAGAAATATTGGCCTTTTCCTACTTCAAACTCATGTTTTCTGGGACATATGTCCTTAATTGAAATTGAGTGTTAGCTGTTACTTTAGGTGTTAATTTTTTTACCTGTTTTATTGATATACAACATTGTTACATATTTTACCTTCTCTATAATTAAAATTCATGATTTCAGTAACTTTTAAAACTATGTTTCCTGGTTCTCAGCCTTCTTCTTGAAACTGCTTCTAAGATATTTTTCTTTCTGTACTGCATTGTTTTTTTTATCTATTTTTATACTTGGAATTTTTTTTTTGAAATTCAGTCATTTTCCTAAAAGATTTTCTTTATTTTTTTGAAATACTGAACATTGAAAATGCGCTACAGTTGATCATTTGAATTTGTCTCCCTGTGAAAAGAATTAGCTTCATACACATATATCTAGGCACATTTTCATTTCAAATTGAACGTGGAATCATATTATTAAAAGACTTCTTCAGTTAACACAATCACCCACAGTTGATTACTACTCATTTTATGCAGAATCGTGTCCCTCTAAAATGCGCATGTTGAGGACCTACTGACTCAATGTGACTGTATTGGGAGATAGAGCCCCATCTATCAAGGTTATCAAGGTTACACGAAATCACAAGGGTGGGGCCCTAACCCCCTGGGTCAACTGTCTTTCTAGGAAGAGTAACAACTCTGGAGATCTCTCCCTCCCTGGTGGGCACAGAAAAATGCCAGGTAAGGGCACAGTAAGGAAGTGCCTTCTGCATCTCAAGGACAGACGCTTCATCAGACAGCTACCCTGATGTCACCTTGAACTTGGGCTTTTCGATTCCAGAACTGTGAGATAATACACCTCTGTTGTCTAAGCCACCCAGTTTGTGGTGGTTTGTTTGGCAGTCCCGGCATACTGATTCATGAATGTTTCAACATTTCCCTTAATAGTTCCCATCGTACACTGAAACTATATGCTATTCTGAGNAAAAAAAAAAAAAAAAAAAAAAAAAAAAAAAAAAAGAGTCAATTTTCACAAGGGTTCTTGAAAATTTGGAGGGAAAAAAATTGATACTCTAGTATTTATCGGCTGTCGGTGGCTCAAAATCAATTCCTTGCCGCACATAAGAGAGAGGAGAGATGGTGGTGGCATGTGGCACACTCAAACCCTGAACTCACACCAGCTTAGCACTCGATTTGCACAAGTACCATATGTAAAGCGTGTTCCTTAATGTACTTCCTGTTTTCGTAATTGGAAGTTATATGCAACATAGAAAAAGTATGTTTGGGGGCAAACAACTGTAGAACTGTATGGGAATAGGGATCCGAGTCCTAGGTCTAATGCAGTATTTACTATAGCAAGCAATTTTGGGGCCTCTAAAGTGAAAGCTGAAGAGGGCAGTTAACTCTGCATTGTTTGCCAGTGTTTCTGCGGCACCTACACACTTTTTACACTCACTTATCTCAACCGTGCCTCGAGATACAAGGAGCATCTCTACATCCATTATTCCAAGTTCCAAATCATTACCTTGAGGAAGGGCCTCCCTTCTGAGTAGCAGAATGTGGAGGCCAACTGCCTCGTGCACACCTTTCCTATCTCACTGGCAACTCAATCTATAATTAAAAATTTGTAATTTTCTTTAAAATCTACATTTGCACTAATGTTTCTTATTTCCATCTGTCTTATCACATGCACCCAGCTACTAAAATTTAAGCACTCTTCTCTTAACTCCACATATTCAATGGATCAATCAATTAATTCAGCCTATAAATCTATCTCAAATTATCTACTGCACACGATCTCTCTGCCTAAATCCTGGTTTGTGTAATATCTGATTGAGAGCAAAAATTCTGAAGACAGGCAGTTTACTGTTCTCTCCCAATTCATCCACTTACCCGCTTTATGACCTCGAGCAAATTCTGTAGCCTCTCTAGAGCGCCAGTTTCCCCATACATAAAAGAGTGATACAAGCAGTTTCTTTTTTAATGTTACTGCGTGGAAATAATACCAAAAAAACATTCTTTATACACTGCCTGGCACATAAAAATTTAGTGCTAAATGAGAGTGAGCAGTTACGATTAAAGTGCCCAAGTCATTCATAGACCATTGCCATAGCTTCCTTACTGATCTACCCTGGTTGAGCCTTTAAAAGAAAATGTGATCCTTTTACCTCTTTTCTTCAAGTATGTCAATGGTTTGCAATCTCTCCTGGCATAAAAGCAGAGTCCAGAATGCAGCCAGCACCCGGGCTCCCTCGGAACTGTGTCGGGAGCTTCTCTGACCGCCCTCACTGTCCTCAAGCCACATGTTTTCTTGAGCTCCACCTGCTTCCTGAGCCGCTGCCCAACTCAGGCCTGGGACACGTGTGTGTTTCGTTTGCTGGGACAACTTCCCCTTTACTTTCAAACGTATATGAGAAACTTTGAGGTGTCTATCCCCCGAATAATTTAGGTCCCTCATACTACGAGGGGACGTAATCTCTGTAGTTCATTATTGTTGTCTAGAAGAGTTCATCTGTTTAATTACTAATTTAATGGTGATCACTCCTTCTGGACTAAGGTGTGTGAAGTTAGAGACCATGCCTGCCTTGTGTCCTGCTGAGTGCCAGCACCTGTTATAAAACATCCTACCGATTAAGCAATTTTATGTATCTTTTAAAGCTATAAATGAATGAATGGAGAGTAAGAATGAATGACTGAATGAAGCAATGACGTTCAGTGCTAACCTAGTGTCTGCAAAACTGCCAGTGTTTCCAAACTTTATTTAATCACAATCATGAAATATATATTTTAGTTGTCTTCCAAAAAATATCTAAGGAGGGAAAATTTTCTCTCAAATGCCTCTTTTCACAAATGCAGTACAATCGCAATGAGCCAAAAAGATGCTGTGACTGGCTTAGGGTTATAAAGTAAGCTCCTTCGTACATATATGTTTGGTTTACCCTGCTTCTAATGCAAAGTCTGAAATCCTTATTTTTATGATTTAATACAGTTACTCAAAGTATATTTCATACAAAAACTAGTTAGCAACTATTTTACGAAAAAATAGGGAACAGTTGCAGGCTTGCATTTTTTATGTCTACTATTACACATATCATATTCTAATAATTCTGGAAAGCACTATTTGAATTAGTGCTTTAGTTAGCAGGAAAGGAAAAGGAAAAGAAAGACCAGCATAATAGAGGTGAAGGTTACAACATTTGTCATTTATATGGCATATTTTTTACTTCCCAAGGCAAATGTTAACACTTTCCTTCTGTTACTATTCATAGTGGACAAAAAAATCTTTACCTTGAACATGTATTTTATTCACTTATTTATAGGAAAGGTAATCACTACTTAAAATGAAGATTATTTGAGAATTCTTCACAACGACACCTTAGACAGTTGCTATTTATATTTAAAATTTAAGAATAAGACATAAGCAAATCCTAAAATCAATCTGTGACTACATTTTTTTGGAAATCTGTTTATTTAGAAGTCCTACTGAGGAAAGCAGATTTTTGTTTTCTCCTGTTTCTAGATCCCTGCAGCCTTAATAATAAATACAAAAATCAACATGTCTGATATTTTAAGATAGTAAATTTAGCAACGGATCATTTTACCCTTCTTCATTAACAACTCAGGCATTATAAAAAATTATGTATATTCATGTGTATCTGTATGCATGTAAGTACACACACACCCACAATAAGAACACATATTAAAATTAATAGGTGTATATCAATATCGTAACTTATATTTAAAGTATCATCAATTTAAAAAACTAAGGAGTAGACTGTGAACCAAAAATTTGCAACACATATAGCAGGTAGAAGATTGTTGTCCAAAATATATAACTAAAACCTACATAATAATAAGATTAACCAAACATCCCATTGTTAAATTGGCAGGAATAGGGACACATGACATACACATAAATAAAAAATTAAAATACAAAATAAAATTAATAACTGAAAATGCAAATTAAAACAACAAATCAAAACCCGAAGGAATACTCTCTTACAGCTGTAATAATAATTGATTATAATCTACTAAAATTTGTAATGTGCATACTGTAATAAATAGCATCTCTACTCATTTTGTATCTATACTAGAGAAGAAAATATTTAAACAATGAGACATCTAGAAAAATGTCAACAATGCATTGCCTACAATAATACAATACTGGAGGGTGCCTGAGTAGCTCAGTTGGTTAAGCTACCCACTCTTGATTTCAGCTCAGGTCATGATCTCAGGGTTGTGAGATCGAGCTCCACATTGGGCTCTGTGCTGAACGTGGAGCCTGATCGAGATTCTCTCTCCCTCTCTCTCTGCCCCTCTCTCCCTCATGTGCACCTGCCCCCTCTCTCTCTCTAAAAAAAAAAATAAATAAAAAATAATAATAATAATAATAATAATAATACAATAGCGGAAGTATTTTAGAAGTCCATGAATTGGGGAATAGCCAAATAATTTATGGTGTATTGATAATTACGACATACCATGTGTTAATTAAGAATAATAGGGTAGTCTATAGTCTTACATGAAAAAAATCTAAAAATATTTCAATTTAAGTAAAATAATGTAAAAAAAAGTTTTTAAAAGAATTTTTTAACTAAACAGTATTATGTGCATATAGTACACACAGTAACTAATTTAATTCTCTCCCAAATCAACAATACAGTTATTATTTTTATCTCCATTTGCAAGCAAGGAAATGGAGGTAGAAAAAACCAATGTAACATGCATGTTATGTATGTAACAAGGTAACATAGCTTTAAGTGATAACTGAAATTCAAACCCAAGTAAATGGGCTCCAGCATCTATACTCTTCAGCAAGCTATATAATTATAAATATATTAGGATATGCAAACCACATGCAAATCAATAATATATATTTCATATATATCTATATTCATAAGTATATATTTAAGCATAGCTAAAGAATAAGAATATTATGTTTTTTAATGATAACAACTAAAATCTCTGGGAATGAAACATGTCAGAATTTGGGGTAAATTGATACCTTTATTATTCATGTTTTTATCAAGGACAAGGAGACCATACTCTGATATAGTTTTCTGATTAGAACCTAATAAAAACTAAAAGTGATAATTAATTTTAAGTTGGCTTAGTAGTAAAGTAAGTTTATGCAATTTATTTTCTATTTTTGAGAAAAAATTAAGGTATTTTTGTGCATATAAGAAGAAAGTGGAAAATTATTGAGAATGTGACTTTTTAAAGGTCTTGAAGTGAAAAGAATTTGACTCACAATTGAGTGTTATTTGTAATGGGTATAATACATGATTGAAAATTTAAATCAATGAAATCAATGAAGTTTTTTTTTTCCCTTCCCTTTATAGAAGTTCAAAAAGATACTATTTCATTTATAGATTTGGGTGTTTCTTTTATAATAGAAGCTAAAAGAGAGTGACAGTGAGTTCTTAACACTGCTAATTTTAACATAAAAAAATTTAAGGTAGAATGAAATGAATCTGTAATTAGAATTCTTTTGTTTATAAGTAAAAGGAACAAAAATGAAAGAAGCTCTGGGAGGAGTAAAAATAATTTATTAATAGTCTATCAAAAAGTTTTACAAAATCAAAGTTAGGAGAAACATTAGTTTTAGGAACGAACTCACACCTCTTTATGTTTATTCTTAAAGCTCTTTTTTATTAATTCTATAATTATTTGTTTCCCTCTTTCTCTGTAGATGTCTTCCTAAAATTAGATTCATATACAAGAAAACACAGAGACTTATATAGCCACCAGATAGAGCAAGGACTAGAGATATATTTTTTTCTTCATCTTAATCACAGGGTAAGGATGAAGACCACCCAAGTTTTCAACAAGTCCTTATCTCTCTTCCTATCTACCTTGACAGGATACATTATATATTGTAAAAACAAATGTCAGATTTTATTACTTTAAACCACAGGGATTAGGGGCTTGGCAATTTTCCAGAAAAAAGAGCACTCAGTAAATATCTCTTGCACTTACAGAATTCTTTTATTTTTTTTTAAATTTTATTTATTTACTTGACAGAGAGAGAAAGAGAGAGAAAACACATGCATAAGCAGGGGAAGTGGCAGGCAGAGGGAGAGGGAGAAGCAGGCTCCCCACGGAGCAGCCCAATGTGGGGCTGGATCCCAGGACCCTGGGACCATGACCTGAACCAAAGGCAGATGCCCAAATGACTGAGCCACCCAGGTGCCCTGGAATTCTTATTTTTTAAATTTTATTTTTAAGTAGTCTCCATGCTGGGTGTGGAGCCCAACACGGGGCCTGAACTCATGACCCTGAGATCAAGACCTGGGCTGAGATCAAGAGTCAGATGCTTAACTTACTGAGCCACCCAGGTACCCCAAGAATTCTTTTTTTTTTAAGAAGACACTTTTTTGATCACTTTGGAAGGACAATAGAAAGATTCAAAGGACCTCCATATATAAAGTCACATTTGGAAATTTAAATCCTAAAGTATTATTTTGTTTTTAAAAAGTAAATGCTTTCAAAAGTTACTTTAACAAGACTATAACACTTTATATTTTAAATTTTACTTTTCTATTTAAAGAAAGTTTTATAATGGGGAACCATAATAACTTATTAAATAGGAAATGAGAAATAATAAAGCCCTAAGGAAGTAATGAAATTGTAACAAAACAACTAATGAAATCATTGTCATTACAAGTACCCACATCCAGATCTGAAATTCTGAGGTTGAACTTATTCACAGCAAATGAAAGTGGATTATCCCTCCATCTAATGACTTCCCAAGTCAAGTGCCCTCACAGCATGCAGTGCTTTGGGTTGTGGAAGGAAAATATTAGAATTGGTTTTCGTATTTATTGCATGTCTAACATTAGAAAGACTTTAAGCTTTACTAACATTTAATAAATGATTGACAAGTGTTCTCTCTTTTTCTGTATGTCAGATGGTTTGTCTTGCCAAGAAACCCCACAAAGAAGGATTACATACATAGCTTTAGAGAAAACACTGCTTCAAAATATGAACAAATTACTTAATGGATTTTTGCAGACCTCCCACTTCTGGCCATGAGAAAGTAACTGGTTCTACATTTGCCTTCCAAAAAGTAAGTATCAAAATGGAAACAACGTATAAGTTGATTCTTTACAAATGTTGAACATTAGGTGGTTCAGGATTGAGATAATTAAGAGAAGCACATGCAGTGAGCCCACAGTCACCCCAGCTATTGGCTGGTCTCACTGAGCACTCAACTGAGATCACAGAAAGACCACACTTGAGAAAGACGATCAAGCAACAGAGGAAAAGCTCTCACATAGGACTACCTTCAAAATTAAAATAGATCTTATATAACAAGTTTTGGGTTTTTTTTTTTTTTTTAGGAAAGGGGGATAAAAAGGTGGTATACCCAAAGTAATTAGATGCCTCCTAAACAGAAATCACTGAATTAATATATATGTTATTATATAGTAATAATATAATACATAATTTATATATATTATATGGGGAGAGAGAGAAAGAAGCAGAGACAGAGAGAGAGAATACCTACACTTACCATAACCAGTGTGTAGCATAATATTAAACAATTACTAGCCATGTGTAAAGACCCGAAAATATGACCTAACATCATGAAAAAGAGCAGCCAGTAGAAACAAAATGACCCAGGTATTGGAGTTAGCAGGTAGGGACTTTAAGGAAGTTATAATAAACATATTCCAGAGATTAAAGGAAAATAAGGTCATAAAGAGCAAAATGACTGAAAAACTCAGCAGGAAAGGTGCATTCTTAAGAAAGGATAATGGATATTTGAGATCTGAAAACTAAAACAAGTGAAATGAAAATTTCATTTATGTTTAATAGTGGACTGAAGAATGCAGAAGACTGTTAATGAACTTTAACTCAGCCAAATATAAATATAAGCTATAACTAAATCATTGCATACAAATAAATTTATGTCTGTGTATGCATGTATGAAAAAATAAGGAAAGTTAGAAATCCATGGTCTAATTATATTTCTTAGGGAAATAGAAAAAAAAAAACAGTAAAATAAACCCAAAGCAAATGAAAAGAAGGATATCGTGCAAAGGAGAAAAAAAAGTGCAGAAATTAAGGAAAAAAGAAAGCAAACAAAATTAACAGTCAAAATTTGGTTTTTGGGGGCACCTGGGTGGCTCAGTCATTAAGCGTCTGCCTTCGGCTCAGGTCATGATCCCAGGGTCCTGGGATCGAGCCCCACATCAGGCTCCTCTGCTGGGAGCCTGCTTCTTCCTCTCCCACTCTCCCTGCTTGTGTTCCCTCTCTCTCTGTGTCTTTCTCTGTCAAATAAATAAAATATTTTTTTTAAAAAGTTGGTTTTTGGAAAATATTAATAATAGTAATAAGCTCTTAGCAAGGCTGATCAAAAAAAGAAAAAGAAAAAAATAAAGCACATATCACCAACATCAGGAAGAAAATTGAAATAGCTTTACACATAAAATATATTTTAAAAAATCTACATGTTGTAAATATAAACACATAAACATATATGTCTGTGAACAACTTTATGCCAACAATTTAAATGAATTACAAATTCCTTCAAACATACAACTTACCAAAATTAACAAGAGACACAATTAATAAAATATTTTCTTAAATAAGTTTATATTCAACAAGTTGAATTTGAATAAAAAGCCTCTACCCAAAGAAAAGTCCAGGCTCTTTCGGTCGTTTTTTTTTTTTTTTTTTTACGAGATATAAAAATTTTTTTAGCTTTGTTGACATATAATTAACATATAATATTGTGTACATTTAAAGAGTACAACGTTTTGACTTGAGACACATATATTGCAAAATAATAACCACCACAGCAGTAGCTAACACTTACATCATGTCACCTAACTACCGTTTCTTTTTTGTGATGCGTAACATTGAGGATCCACTCTCTTAGCAACTTTCCAGTATATAATACAGTATTATTAATTATAATCACTATGCTGTACATTAGATGCCCAGAATTTATTTCATCTTATAACTGGAAGTTTGTAGTTTTTGACCAACATTTCCCCTTTCTCCCAACCTCCCAGCCCCTGCTAACCACCATTTTAATCTCTGTTTCTATGAGTTTGTTTTGTTTAGATTTCACATGTAAGTGATATCACCCAGTATTTCTTTCTCTGGCTGACGTATTTCACTTAGTGTAATGCCCTTAATGGCTTACTTTCATAGAAGAAGTAATACCTATCTTTCCAAACTCTTTCATAATATAGGAAAATAAGGAACATTCCTTATATATTTTGTGAGGCCTGCATAGAAAATATATCAAAGCCTGACAAAAATATTAAAAGAAAGAATAAATCTGTACAAGATACAGTCAAAGCAATGATGTTATAAAAACAAGAGCTATAACATATAACACTATTTAAAATATTTCAATACTTTGCACTGAGAGGAAATGGCTGTGAAAATATTTTATTAATATCCAGAGGTTCATTGATCATCTTATGGCAAAGTGTATCTCTACACACCTGCACATTTTAAAACTATCCACCTTATCTAAACTGTTTGAAAATCTACTAAGTGAAAAATTTTGATAGATTGGAAGCCATTAGTTTAAAATTATATATACAGTCGCCAAAAAACAAAAGAACTAAGCAATGTAGATATTAAAGCTAAATATCAATATTAACCCAGATTTAGACCTTAACTTTTTTTTTTTTTTTTAAAGATTTTATTTATTTATTCGACAGAGATAGAGACAGCCAGGGAGAGAGGGAACACAAGCAGGGGGAGTGGGAGAGGAAGAAGCAGGCTCATAGCAGAGGAGCCTGATGTGGGGCTCGATCCCATAATGCCGGGATCATGCCCTGAGCCGAAGGCAGACGCCTAACCGCTGTGCCACCCAGGCGCCCCAGACCTTAACTTTTTAGGTCAGATCATTAAATTTTCTTTTTCAAAATTAATGAAATATATTTAATCATATTCTTCTTTTCAGAGAATGTTATTGATATGATTTGAATCAGTAATGTATGAAGTAAAAGCATTTAAATTATTGTTTATGAAATTTTATTCTCATTTTCTTAATAATTCCACGTTTATATATGCATTTAATGTGCACAACATACTGGGACAATGTTACATATAGGAAAGACATTTATCATTTTTAAGGAATGAGAACAGACACTTTGTTATATGATAAAGATGATGATGATTGAAAAGTCCTGCTTAGCTTTATGATCTTGACATATTTCAGATATCCTCTCTTTCAACTACACTTATCAAAGGAGTAAATATAATAAACACATACATAGCTACAATTTGAAGAAAGCATTAATTTTTTGTTTTGCTTCAATTTGGAATTCTATCCATTCAAAGGGGACAGAGTAAAGCTCTCATTTGTATCAATAAGTTTATTTCAGGATTCCCACTTTCTTCTCTCCAAACATAGTGGAAACTAATTAGCACCTTTTTAATTTTCTTGATGTGTCTAATTTTTTCACTTATACCAAATTAATTGGTTTAAAATGTATTAGGCATTCATAGCATGTTGGGACTTGAATACCATTGAGATAGTTTAAAATATAAAATATTGTACTGTGTGCTTAGGGTTTCTCCCACTATCCAACAGTAGAATGCTCCTTTGAAACCTTTCCTAAGCCAAAATGGTGTAAAGCAAGCAAGCTTTTACCATTAGTATATATGGAAAAAATTTTAGCATCCCTAGACCCACAAAATAGCCTATCTTAGGCTTTTCTGATACCTTAGGACACATCTTGCTAATGGATACACAAAATAAATCCAGATAAAGCCCCGATGCTCACAGACAGCTCACAGCTCTGGTGGCTTGCTGCTGAGATGCTGAGTGTAGTCCGTGGGGAAGGAGCTGGGGGGCCAGGCTCACTGTTTGGGGTGCCTCCGGCCTCTATCTGACACACCACAAACAAATGCTGAATATCTTTTTGTTTTTCGCCTTTTTTTTTTTTAAAGTGAAAACCCTTTTTGGATTTCTTTCCAATAGTGAAAACAGATACTAATGTAGGTCTTTCATAAAAGCAAAAGACATAACACGAACTTTTGAAAAGCAGGAGATACCTGTATTTGAAATGAAGAAATCTGCCATCAAATTAGAAAAAGTTTAGCCAAATGATAGAATTCCTTTTATCATGGGAAGAGTTGCTTTGTGTTGTGTTTTCTTTTCCTTTTTTAGAAGACAGAGTGATAATGCATAATTTAATGGCTTTTAAAACACTATTGGATTCTTGACTTAGCTTAAATAATTCTCATTTCTAAAGGTGCTTTTGCCCTTCTCTGCTCTTAGTTATATTTCAGGCTGAAAGTAAGCTTCTGAAACTAAACGAGTTGTGCGCTCAATTTCATGGTATTAATTTTCCTTTTCTTCTTTCATATATACTCCCTCTGCTCCTTAGACTAACGGGGCAGTCAACTCTTCCTCGTTCAGCCTCCCTGGGGTGACAGCTACTGGACCATCTATGTTGCCAGTCTATGGGGGAGCAGACGTTTAAACACGTGAATAGAACAGCAGTGGCTCTCATTATTCTGGTACATTCTCCGGGCTATTTCAGGCTTTGCCCACTAAGTTCACCCTTGTGACCTGGTACCAGGGCAGCCTGTCTCCTTAGCGCAAAGGAATCTCAGAAAGCCACCAGCCTCCCTTCACTAAACCATATGCCCATCACTGCCCAGATACGTTTGTCCCCCTGAGAGAAATAAAATTAACTGGGGCCACACTTTCTCTCAGCCTGATGACAGTAAGAATTAAACTCCCTCCCTCCAGAGAGCACCAATTCTATGGGAAAGCTTTCTCACTCTATGTGTGCTGTCATTTAATTCAATTAAATCCACAGCTTTTCACCTTTTAGCTTTAATCAAGCGTTCCCCTTTACCTCTCTCCGTACCATAATAGCTCCAGCCCTGGGTAATTCAAGACCTCTTCTCACCAGGGCTTACCTCCAAGGGCTCCTTGATTCAGGGGAAGGGCTTTGGTCCTTGAGGTATTCACTCTTTCATATTCCAGTTGGCTTGAGTAGCCATCCGACTATATTGGAAATAAAGGGTAATAAGAAGAAAAATTATATTTCAGGAGAGCTAAAATTAAAATATTGATTGCTGTATAATTTATGTGTGAACACAGAGCCATCTTTCTTATTTCATTACAAGTCCAAAAGATTCAAATTGACTCTACTTTCACATACACTTCATGCTGTATTTCTCTTAAATGCGAGAATTAAGTGCTCCACACTTCCCATCACCATCCTTGGAGGACACCCCTGAGAATAAACACACTGCTTGACTTTGTTTATTAATTCTCTTCTGCTTAAGGGAACCGAGCCACATACTCTCTATATTGCATAAGCACTGTTTATTTGCAAACCTTTATGAGATTTTCACTTAATAAACCTTGACACATTTTGCAGTCAGTGAAATTAATAGCCACCTGAGAGCAACTTCGGGGGTCCTGTTTGATGGAATAGTGACTCCCGCTCCAGGTTTGGTGACACTCCTGAGTGTCCCTAATTATCCTGCGGGCTCTTGTGAAATTCTAAAATGACTCTCAGAAGAAAATTAATTTTAATTAGCCTTAATTTTGAAAAATACATCCTGTACAACACTTCGCATGGCCGAGACGTCCGCAATCAAACATGGAATGTCATATTGCTGAGACCATATGTCGGGAAGCAATTTGATTCAGTTGAACACGATTTGAGCACCTACTTTGTACAAGGTCCTGAATCAGGCCCAGGCAATGTTCAAAGATGTGTTAGAAATAGTCACTGCTATTGAGAGCTTAAACCCTTACGGGGGACATAAGCATATAAATAACTGAGTAAACCATGAGAAAATTAATTTGCTAAATACAAGTTTTGCCATGGGAGTGCTGAGGAAGGAACAATTAATTCTGATGGAACGTGCCAAATAAGGCCTTAAGGAGGAAGTCAAATAGCATCAAGGCTCTGAAAAGTAAACAGGATGCCAGTGAGTTGATAATGGAGGGGAGATACTGTGAAAAGGCTTCTGTTGTTTCTAAATGAGCAAATGCAAAGATCCAGAGAACATATAAAATTATGACATAGAGACTTATAAGAACATAACGATTTTGAAAAACATGAAAAATGACTTGGTCTTTTAAAATGAACACGAACCATGCATGCATGGGATAATTCACAATCAAATATGTCTCCCCCCCAACATATCTATTTAGCCAATACCCAACTCGATTGGAGAGGTTGTGAAATGTGGGCAGGAGTTCTGGCGACCTGTGTTAGTAACTGGAGGTGTCAGCATACATTAATGCTATTAAATGTTTTATTATTATTAATTAATCAATCATTAAAATGTGTCCTGAGCACCTGCCATATATACAGCACCATCTGGGAGCTACTTATTTTAGATAAAGATATAACTCCACGACACCCTCTGACTTCTCATCTTCTAAACCCAGACTGCTCCTGCCATACGTTATGCTTGCCTATGTATTTCTTGGTTCTGACAAAGTATCATATTTGATTAGGAGGGAAAGTTACATTGCAAAGGAAAGAATATTTGTTATTTATAGAGAGAATTTATTAACACATATCATGCACGGTTGTATATTGATTATTATGAACAAAATAGAGATTCCTAATAGAGGCCAACAGTTTATTTATAGTAGGTGTGTGTGTGTGTGTGTGTGTGTGTGTGTGTGTGTGTGTGGTGTATGCATATGTTGTAGGCATCCTGAAAATCATGGGTATGTACCATCTCCATTCCACTGTATTCATCCTAAGGGAAGGGAGGGAGGACTGGTCGGCCAAAGGAGAGAAACCCAGGGAAAACCTGCATGCCAATGTCCTTCAAACTTTTGAAAGACTATTAGCGTGGAATATGTTGATTAGGCCAGTCAAATGGAGACAAATTCTGGCTCAATAGAGAAAATCAGTTACCAATAGTTGGAGCTATGAATCAATGGTTAGTGGAATCTCATAAAATAATGTCCACTGCTGTAATAGACACAGAGCATAAATAGTTGCCAGTGTTGGAACAGGTCTTCTCCCAGTTTTCTCATTGGGGAATTGGCCTTAAGTATCTGAATTCGAAATTCAGCTATAATACCTCATCATTTTATGCTATGTACATGGCACATCCCACATTTTTACCTATTATTTGTCCATATCACTGAACGACCACCCCTTGTAGCTGGTTTATACATATGTAGATATTCTTCTTTGTGTTGTTAGCCTACAACACAGCTTCTAATTTGATCCCAGCATGGGATCTGTTCCTGAAGCTTCCTGCCACATGGACTTTTATGTAATGCCAGCCTTGGTCACATCAAGGCTCAAGCCTGTCTTCAGGCCCTAAACCACAGTTGGTATACTATGTCCCGAGGGTCAGATCTAGCCTGCTGCCTGTTTATATAAATAATGTTTTATTGGAACACAGCCATTTCCATTCATTCATGTGTTATCTGTGGCAGAGTTGACCAGCTACAACAGAAAGGGTATGCCCCACAATGTGAAACATTCTCTGGCAATTGACAAAACATGATTGCTGACCTCTGCTGTAAACCACATCTCAATGCTCCTCAGAAATGATTTTCTAATTCTCATTCCCGAATGTCACTCATTGCTAACACTTCCAAACTCCCAGGAGAATTTTGTTGATATTGTTAAATATGAAATTAGATACGTGTGACTCTTCTCCTTACTCCATCGTTTCATTTCCCCCCCTTTCTTTCCAATCCATATCCTAGAATGAGCAACAACAGCTGCACAGCAAACAAACATGAACACCCCTGGGGTCTGATCCTGAAATTCACTCCCAGGGAGATGTCACGCGTGGAGAAGCATTTCTGTTACTCCAAGTCGTAGAGCCCCATGCACTGTCCAATGTTATCACAATTACAAGAGTCAGTTCAGTCCTATAGTTTCATTTGCTTAATGTGATAACAGAGGCACAATGCCCACATTATACTTTGTGTTTCAGTGTCCTAAAGAAATTTCAAGGTCATATTTAATGAGACAAAATATAAAAAAAAAATATATATATATACTTTATAAACTATGATAAAATTTAGCTGTCAGCCATTGTTCTAGCAGTTCACATATTTTGCCCGTGAGGTATTGGGTCTCCGGTGCCACAAGAGCAGTGAGCCCCTGCCCTGGGTAGGAAGGTGGACAGAGAAGCTCCCAGCGTTAGCTGTGCGGAGCTGTGCGGAGCTGTGCTTACAAAGATTGCCAACGGTTTCCTATCAAACTCATGCAACTTGGTCTGCATCCCCAAGTCCCACTACAATAGGATATAGTAATTTATGACATGACCTCACTGACATAATCCAAATTACATGTTATTATCACATTTTAACACTCTAGAAATAATACAGAACAGGCCCTGAGGTTTCTGCAGCGGCTGTTGTGGGATGAATGCTAACTCTGAGTGCCGGCGCCCTTTGAAAAGTCAAGTGGTGGATTTTTATAACCAATCCAGTCCTTTCTTCTTCCTTTGGCACCCCAACCCTCCTCGGCCCTAACCAAAGACTATCAGTCTGCTCTGGTAGCACATGACGGCTCGCAGTGAGCAATTAAGCCTCAAATCAAGAAAGGCTGTTGAAGAGGATTCTGTCCTCCCTCCGCCCGACTTAAATTCGTCGATACTTCAGGCTCTCTCTGGAGTTTTATGCTGACCTTGGAGCACCACAAGCAATTAGGTCAGTGTATTAAAAATAACCATCTGCCTTGTGGGATTTAAAAACAGGCCAGTACTTTGGTGCCAGTGCTTCTATTTTTTGTTGCAGTGCGATGAGGAAGGATAATGATGTCGGAGAATCCAATACCCTTCCCAGGGAAACGCGGCTCTCTTCCCTGCACCGTCGCTCTTCCGCACAAAGAGAGGGCTCTTCTCCGTGAGTGAAAGCGTGGAAGGAATCACTCACAGGCTTTAGAGCCACACTGCCTGGGCTCATGCGAGGCTTGAGCCTCAGTTTCCCATCTCTAAATGGGACCATAGTACATACTTCATATGGTTGTTGGTATAAAGATGAAACGAGCTAACCCACGTAAGTGCTCATTCACTGTCTGGCACTAAGTGTTCAACTTAAACTATTTTTTTTTCTTCAAGATTTCATTTATTTATTTGACAGAGAGAGAGTGAGCACAAGCAGAGGGAACAGCAGAAGAAGAGGGAGAAGCGGGGTCCCCAGTGAGCAGGGAGCCCAAGGCTGGGCTGGATCCCAGGACCCTGAGATCATGACCTGAGCTAAAGGCAGACGCTTAACCTACTGAGCCACCCAGGTGCCCCTCGACTTAAACTATTCTCATCATTGTCATTGTTATTCCTGCCCTGATAGAATTGGATTCCTTAAACATTGATTGCTTCATTTCTGTAATGGGAATAATATGCCTACTTTGAAACAATTATTTTGTATAATAAAATCTAACGGGCTATAGAATAAATAATCACATGTGAATAAACAGGAGCACAATACATTAAGTTAGCCTGCCAGAAACGGGTGGAGAAGCCTGGAGACTCCCAGGGAAATAGAGCAATCCCCACTATGTTTATTCTGTCACAGGAGGAATAAATACTTCCCTCAGTATATAAAGAAGTGTCTCTTTTGTGTTGACAACAATCTCAACACTGCCTCAGCAGTCCAAGAATTGAGCAGGTTTTATTTTAACATTTTTCCATGTGACTGAGCTAGGAGATAAAGATGTGTCCAAATCATTTGAAACTGGGAACCATGTTTATTTGAAATAAAGTGACTGTTGACTGGAAAACCAAACCGCTACCAACGGTTTCTATGAAAATGCCCAATTATGGTTTTTTTCCTAAGTAATTTTGTTTATATATAATACAAAGACTAATACATTCTTATCATTATTGGAAGGAAATTATGGGCTTCTCTTTCTCTCCATCATTATTTATGTGATTCTCTTGTAAATTTAACATTTGTTTATGATGAGCTTTTTGCAAAACTAGTTTCAATTCAGAAATTTTTCATATTAGTTCAGTTTCAAGATTCACGTGTGTATACATACATGTGTACTTATTCAAACTCATATTTTTCTCCAAGTTTCTTCTTTTTTTTAAAGATTTTATTTATTTGTTTGACACAGAGAAAGAGAGAGCACAAGCTGGGGGAGTGGGAAAGGGAGAAGGAAGGAGCAGGAAGCCTGATGCAGGGCTCAATCACAAGACCCTGAGATCATGACCTGAGCCAAAGGCAGAGGCTCAACAGACTGAGCCACCCAGGCGCCTGTCTTTCTTTCTTTCTTTCTTTCTTTCTTTCTTTCTTTCTTTCTTTCTTTCTTTCTTTCTTTCTTTCTTTCTTTTCTTTCATTGCAGGAAAAAAGCACAAAAAATAAAAGAGCAAAGGAATGCTGTAGGAGGGCATATTAGCTTTACTTTGTGGAAGGAAATAATGATTACGCAGTTAGCTTGTTTGTGGTTACCACATTGTTACAACTTCCTTCTTTCCGCTTCCTGCTTTCTGTTCTAGGTGGATTGGCCATTCCTTGCTAATCAGTCTGGCCAGCCCCCATCATGTCTCAGAGGTCTTTTGCAAATATTTCCTCTCATCAGCCCACACTTTCCCAAGTCCCATCTGTCTTTCCCTTGTCCAAGTCCTGGTTCTCCCTTCATTAGAGAAGACTCCGTGATGCCCTTTTTAGAAACAGTCACCCTGTGGCCTAACACAGAGGCTAGATTTCTTCTTAGATCTTTTCATATGAATAGTTGCATATCATTTGTGTCATTTTTTGGTTCATGCAGGGAATACATATTTGTTACCTGGATATATTATTCATTAAGGAAATGATTCTTACCTCTCTTGGCCCAGAACCAAGCACATTATTTCTGTTTATATTCCATGAGCAGAAACTATTAATATAGAACTATCCAGATGCAAGGGAGCTAAGCCTATGAGCTATAGCTCCTGTTCGGGCAGCCACTTTTAACTCACTCTTCCTTTATGGAAACAAAATGAATTATTGAAGGACAGGAATTTTGGGCAGCAGTTTACTAATGACTAAGATTAATAAAACCTAAAAGAAGTTGTATGTGATAGAATTATTGCTGAGCAATATAAGAAAAACAGGTAATAATATCAACACTAAAATTAGGTCTTAAATTTGTGTTGGGCTTTGGCTTTTCAAATAGATTTTGCATTCACCACCACATTTCATCCTTCTATAAAACAAGGAAGATGATTTCCAGAAAGTTTAACAACAAGATTATTGGTACTTGAACTACAAGATTCCAGATGCAATTGTTATTACTCTTATAATGCCTCTTTCTGAAGGAATTCAGTTAACTTTCTTTCTAAAATTAGTCATCATGCTTCGGGACCTTGGGAATTACAAGACAGCCGCTCTTCTCTGCAGCAGAACAACACATGAGGGATGAGGATCTAGAATATATGACTCCATTGAGGCTAGTACTGAGGCAAATCCTGCCTAAAAAGTCAAATGAATACACATAAGTAATGTTGATTATAAAAAAGTGTAAATTATTAGTAGCCACATTTATGCATTGGGGAACTGAAGTTCAGAATGCTTAAGAATCTAGTTCAAGGCACCTGGGTGGCTCAATCAGTTAAGTGTTTGCCTTTGGCTCGGGTCATGATCACAGGGTCCTGGGATTGAACCCTGCATTGGGTTCCCTGCTCAGCGGGGAGTCACTTCTCCCTTTCCCTCTGTGATCTCTCTTGCTCTCACTCTCTCAAATAAATAAATAAATAAATAAATAAATAAATAAATAAATATCTTAAAAAAAAAAAAGATCTAGTTCAAAATCACACAGTTAAATGAGAAGTTGGAATTAAACCCAGCATTTTCTGATTATGAGTTCTACAGACTCCCATTGTACCAAAAAGTGGGGGATTTATTATCCTGTGTACATAGGACCAATGTTCTTTTCTAAATGTTTGTAACTTTTCCTTTTCACTTAAGGACAGCATTTGAGCATAGAAACCCTTTGTATTACATGTTCAGCACATATTGAAAGATCTAGGAAAGCAATAACAACTAGACTCAGTAGTAGATTTGTGTAGATTTACATCTTCTTCATGGCTCTATTCTTGATAAGTATTGGGCAAATGGAATCACTGTAGTGCCATGAAAGATTGTAGAGGATTAGAACAACATAGAGATTCTTGTTTACTCTTAAGGATTGCAACAGTTAGCTATTCATAGACCAGGAGGCAGAAATTTACTGGTATAATAACCTTAGTGATCAAGGAAATTAGCTACAGTCCGAATGAAGATGTTTAGGATGTATAATCAGCAAGCATGAGCAATAATGCTACCAAAATCGTGAGTAACCTTATCTCCTCTTTTAAGAACTGTCAGGAAAGATAAATTATGTGGGCATTGGATTTGCAGATTCCCTAGACAAGGAAATCTACACAGATTTATAAAGTTAATTTGTACTAAATTAGGAACTCTGGGCTTGTCCTATGAGAGACAGTGACATTTCTAGTGGGTCTTTTTGCAAATCCTCAATGATTAAAGAGATTTTGACTCTGGAACATTCACAGTGGCACACACATCAAAAGTTAGAAACTCATCATCTTCACTTCATATCAGTGAACGGGAATTTTCAAGAGAATGACAAGAAAACCAAACAGTTTCTATGACTGAGTAAGATCCTTGGAAGAAAAGGACTTTCTCAAAATTTTTTTTTCATAGTTCATTAGAATTTAATCTTAAACCATGCTAATGGTCTAGGAATCAGAAGAGAGCTCTAGGTACTTGATTTCAGTTTTTTCGTCTTTAATGAAAACACTAGCCATGAATTATCTGGATAACGAAATTATGAAAATTGCAGGGAGGGCACAAACTCTAACTAATTAGGAAAATACTCCAAGAGAGTACTGTACCCTTCACTGCAGACACTGGCACCCAACCATGATATGAAAATGGACGACACTCTTTATTTTCCACGTTCAAAAATGCATTTTCTTGGGGCTCCTAGGTGGTTCAGTGGGTGAAGCATCTGACTTTGGCTCAGGTCATGATCTCAGGGTTGTGGGATTGAGCTCTGCATCTGGTTCCATGTTCCACGGGGAGTCTGCTTGTCTCTCTACCCCTCCTCCCTCTTGTGCTCTCTCTCTCAAATAAATAAATAAAATCTTTAAAAAATGCATTTTCTTTTTTCAGATTATTTTTAGAGCAATTTTAAGTCCACACAAGATTGAGATCTAGGTACAAATTTCCCATATACATCTGCCCCTACACATGTATAACCTCCCCCATTATCAACATTACTCACTGGAATGGCATATTTTTTACCAAGGATGAGCCTACATTGATACATCATAATCACTTGAAGTCCATACTTTATCTTAGGATTTACTATTGGTGATGTACATTTCATTAGGTTGACAAAAGTATAATGATAGTTTGTTAGAATAGCAAAGTATTGTCACTACCTTAAAAATCCTGTGTGTTCTGCCTATTCATCTCTGGCTTGGCTTTTTTCTCATAATAATATGCACTTAAGTTTCCTCCATGTGTTTTCAGGGCTTGATAGCTGATTGGTTGATTGATTGATTTGATTTGTTTTATTATTTTTTAGCACTGAATAATATTTCATTGTCTGGATGTACCCCAGTTCATCCATTCACTTACTGAAAGACAATCTGGTTGTTTCCAAGTTTTGCCACTGTAAATAAAGCTGCTTTCAACATCCACATGCAGGTGTTTGTGGGGACATAATTTTCAGCTCCTTTGGGCAAATACCAAGGAGCATGATTGCTGGATCATATGATAACAGTACATTTAATTTTGTAACAAACCACCAACCTGTCTTCTAAAATGGCAGTACCATTTTCTATTTCCGCCAGCAATGAATGAGAGTTCTTGTAGCTCTTCCTCTTTGTCAGCATTGGTGTTATCCGTTTTCAGATTTTAGCCATTCTAATATGTGTGTAAAGTTTTTTCATTGCTGTTTTATTGTGCATTTCCCCCAATAACATAAAACATGGAGCATGTTTATCTGCCACCTCTTTATCTTCATTGATGAGGCATCTGTTAAAGTCCTTGGCCCATTTTTAATCAGATTATTTGTTTTCTTATTATTGAGTTTTAAGAATACTTTTTTTATATTGAATAACAATCCCTTATCAGATATCTTTTGCCAATATTTTCTCCCAGTCTATGGCTTGTGTTCTAGCTCCCTTGTTGCTGTCTTTCACAAAACATAAGTTTTTATTTTAATGAAGTCCAGTTTATCAATTATTTTTTTCATGAATTGTGTCTTCGGTGTTGTATCTAAAGAGGCCTCATCATACCCAAGGTTGTCTTGACTTTTTCCTATGTTTCAGGTTCCTTTTCATTTCTACTCACCTAGTTTAACGTCCTCCAAACCATACACAACAGGGATCAAATTTGATGATGTCTATGGTAGCTTGCTTTATGTGTTTTAAATGACTAGATTAAATTTCAAAATAGTCATTTCCCATGAAAAACTGATTGTCATATTATGGTTCTTCTGGTGTAAGCAACAGAAAACAGCATTGTTTAAAAAAGAAAAGGAATATTTAAATGACGTGAAGAAGTTCAAACATTCACAGGGGACTCTATAACCAGTGTGAAAGGGCGTCCAGCTCAAGATGGCTCAGATCCAAATGTTTTCACTCCTTGTATTCCAGTATTGATGATACGAAGTCCAAGGGAAAAGTGATAGATGGGACTTTTTTGAATGTGTCAGAGTATCACTCCTTGCTTATGGAAATGAAAAGCATCTTACTGATCTACAAGTGTGACATCAAGAAATCACACAGGAGTATTTCTTCAAATGATACTGCACATTTTAATAAAAATAACTTCAGGTAGTATATCATGTGTCTACTGAACTCATAAGGACATTGTTGTTTGTGTATTAGTTTTCCATTGACTGTACCAAATCGTCTCAAATGTAACAGCTGAAAACAATATCTACTTATTATCTTCAAGTTCTATAGTTCAGAAATCTGGGTAGGTTCAATTAAGTTGTCTACTTACCATATCACAAGGCCAAATTCATTATGGAATCTTCTTCCCTCCCTCCTATACCTTTTCAAAATCTACCAATAGCTCAAGATGCTTTCAAGTACATCATGAAATTTTTGGGACTTCTCTAGTAATCTCTGATATCTTTCTTCTAAGCAAATACAGTATACATAGTTTGTATTATGCAAAGTTGAATTGTATTAACATTATTTTGCTGTTCTCAAATTTTGGCAGTTTTTAAAACTAGGCTATAAGCGATCAGAGTGTCTGTCTTAAATATATATTATGTCACCCACAGCGTCGACCAAAGTTTTAAATACACAGCAGATAGTGGTTGTTAATTTTTCCTTATACGTTGATGTTCCCAAATAAAATACAAATGAAAATAAAAATAATCCCAACTGAATACTTTCCATTAAACCTCAGATATTCCCCTAATTTTACATTCAAGGAAGCATTTTTGCAAACTCCTTTGTCACTTACTTTTTCATTCTCTCTCATTCCTGTCCATACAAATATTCTTAATTTATGACAAGGTTACACCTTTAATGGGAAGGTTAACAACCGTGAGCACATGAAAAACGACTGATTATGAAAGGCAAACCAAACTGCAGAAAATTCAGTATCATATAAAAATATCATGTGGATTCCTCACAACCAGCTTTCTGTGCCCTGGGTAGATATATTCTGGAACAAAGTGGTTGGCCTAATAAGAGATCTGGCTCTAAATAAAAGGTTTTCAACCTTCAGGGTTTAGCATCTGAACATACTTTTCAGGTGCCAGATTGGCCTGCCCTGGAGTTGATGGGGATTTGATGAATCTGTATGAATGTACGGCATCAATGGATGAAGAGGCAGGGCCTGGGAAACAGGAAAAGCCACCGAGAGACAGAAGTGATGGGAAATAGCATCAGAACGTACTGTAATATGACAAAATTCAGTGGAGTCAGAGCCAGCCCATTAAAAAACAAGGTTTGAGCCATCAAGCTGAGACATCTGCCATTTCAGCTTGGCCACTGATGGCGAAATAAAGGCAGGCCATCCTGGATTCAGCAATAATTGGGATGACTTCAATGATTCCTGATATTTCCATTTCAAGAGTATATCAGAATGGTTCTATGTTTGATGTCTACACCTTTCTTTTAATTTTAATCCATTTTAATAGTAGGGCTATATATTTTGATGGCGTATCTTCCTGAGTATAGAGGTCACCTATCAAGGAGAAACTGATATTAGCTTTTTCCTTACAAGAGATTAGAAATAGTGACTAAGATGGCCATGTCTAAAAATCTTTTCTAGTAAGACAACTGGAACTTCCTCCGCCTAAGGACTGCTTGCTTTTAAGTAGAAAGCACCATGGATAAATATTGAGCGAGTCTCATAACTTAGGCTTGCGGTAAATAGACCAACTCTTGCTAGTTTGTATTCTCTGAGGAATGACTTGTGCCTGTCAGAGCTTGTATTGTGAAGTGCTGAGAGCCCTGATATGTTGTCTCCTCACTGAGGACCTCAACCTTGGATGGTAGAGAAAACAGTTTATGCTTTAGGATTTCTTATAAACGTGAATTCTATGATCTTATTTGGAAAATGACAAGTACAAATAATTTTGAATGTTTGGGTCTAGGATATTATTTAGGATATTAACATATATTATTTTTAGTATATGAATTAGAGCCTTTTAATGGTCAATAAGCAAAGCAACATGACTGTTTTCTTTTCTCATTTGCGTTAAATTATGGATTTGCAATCAATATAAATCAGTTGAATTAACAATGATAAAGCACACTATTTATTTTGACTAGATCTAGAAAAGAAATAAACCATTGAAATATAGTCTTTAGTTACTTATGTACCAGCTTTGGAAGTGGATGAACTGGTCTAAAGGAAGCTTCATATGTTTTAAAGAATAAGTTTGAATAATGAGCCCATCTTGAGCCAGTAAGGCTGGCTTAGTGGTGGGTAATCTCATGACAAAGTCTGAATTAAGCAACTGTGGGAAGGATTGGCCCATGTAAGTCATCTGAAATGGGTTTTATGCAGAAAATTACAAGATGTATTTGTTCTGTTACCAGAAGAAAGAAAACACTGGTGTTGGACAGGCAAAATCAACTATTGTACACAACATGTGTATTTAAGTGGAAAAAAAGAAAAAAAGAAATAGAAGAGTGGTTTAAGGGGTGCCTGGGTCCCTCAGTCAGTTGAACCTCTGACTCTTGGTTTTGGCTAGGCCATGAACTCATGGGTCCTCAGATCAAGCCCCTTGTTGGGCTCCCTGCTCAGCGGGGAATCTGCTTGAGATTCTTTCCTTCTGCCCCTCCCTGATGCTCTCTGTCTCTCAAATAAATAAATCTTAAAGAAAAAAAAAAGAGTGGTTTAAAAATTAGAAAAGTTTTTGCTTTCAACCAGGTAAATTAGAAGCATTTTATATCTTCATTAAATTATTAAGTATCCTTTTTGTTTTTTTCTTTTCAGTAATATGTTTCAATAAAGAATTGGAATATATATGTATGTATATTCTTAATAATGAATTAATCTACATAAAAATTCACAATGATATAAAATAACATTAAAATTTATAATAGCTTATCTTTATGGAAAATTAATGGGACTGTCACAGAAAATGCAGCCTTTATACTTGCTCACTCCCCAATGGTAGAAACGTCATTTTCTTCCCATTCCAATTTTTTGACCTTAGAAATGAGTCACAGGAAAAATACTGATCTTGTTAATTCAGGAGAATCTCAAATATAGAAGGGTCTCCACATAGAAGAATCCAGCCTCTTGTTGCAAAGATATGGTATCTAAAGTCTATCTCTGCTTTGTAAAATTACTTGTTAACTTTTCATAACATACAATCTAATAGGTCAGAGAAAGAAGAGTATTTGTCCACAGCATCTTATATAGTCATTTATCACATCTCCTCATTGAAAAAATTAATCCAGCAAGTGTTGATGGAGTACCTAGTATATTTTAAGCAGTGATTGGCTTAACCATCTAATTACATATTAAAACACCTAATTACATTTTATTGTAAATGTTTTTATTTCTTTTTTTAAATGTTTTTATTTCTAAATCTACAATTTTAAGAAATTTATAAAATATCAAAATTACAGTCATAATCAGATTATTGTATTGTATTGCTTTCTCATCTATTTGTCCCTAATATGTTTTATCAAGTTAATTTAGGAAGACTTGAACAAGGTGATACTGGTAGATTTTCTCATTTGAGACGGAGAGCTAAGGAAATTCTGGCCAGGACCAATTGTTTGAGAAATGTGGAGGTGGTACTGCTTTTATGTTTTGAGGATAGGAGTAGTTAACATCTCAAAATTCACACGTGGGCCTGGAGAAGGGAAAAAAAAAACAAAAAACCAAAAACACTAATAATCAGAATGTAACTGAGTCCAGGATTCTCTTACTTGGGCTTTATTCCAAATATTACCCTTTATTTGTCACTATTTAATGAGACAAACAGTTCTTCTTCTTCAGGCATTTACAGTTTTTCTCTTCTCCTTTATAATTGCTCCCAATGCTAAAATGTCCCCAACTCCTACACAGCAATCTGGCAACTGCTGGACTCTCCTCCATTCCATGGTTGGAAGAGAGGTATCTGTCACACATTCGGGCTTCAATGGTGCGTTCCTAATATCATAGAATGATTCTAGTCATTACTGGCCACAGAAATTTCAATGTTCATTCATCCCTTTCTGGTATTCATTACATGATTTAATTTTTCACAATTCATTCAAAACACTATTAAGTTACCAGTTTAATTTCAAGAACCTACATTTTAAATCTTACTGTTTATTTTCGATGTGTATGTGCAAGATTGATTCTAGAATATTCAGTAACGCATCTTTGAAGTTCATCTCGTGACTTTCTGATTATTTCCCCCTTCCGACGCTTGAGGATCTTCTTATAATCTTTTGTTTCCTAAAATACTTCTGTATTATTTTATATATAAATAGGTAATTCTTTTTCTGATTATTTATAAAATGAATTTAACTTGAAGATGAACATAACAGACATTGAACAGAATGGCCGGAATATAAGGAGAAAGAAGGTGAGAACTCAGACCACGAAAGACAGGGAATCCAAGGTATTCCAACCCTATGTGCAGGAAAAGAGCTGTTGGATTTTCTTATCAATTTTTACACTTCATTTTTATCGACTTAATGTTTCAAAAGCCTCCTGCTGTGCTTATGCATTAAAAAGTTGAGTTAATAATGCTGTCATTAGGGTTGGTGAAGAATATGAATTTAAGTTATTCAGAAATGTTAAACATTGCAATGCAAGTAGCATATACAATGTAGGAGAGTAATGCAAATGAAAATAATGTCAAATCACTTTACATATTACAAATAAATGCTTTCTTAGCATTGATGAAAGTGTCCAAAGCTCAGTGTTATTTATTCTTTCTTATAAAGTCAATTTCTGCCAGTAAGAGTTCCAGAAAATCACAAAATTATATCAAAAAACTTTTAAAAGGAGTTAAAAGTCACATGAGTTAGTAAAATGAAATACCAATTTTAATTATAACTCTATAGGAGGTAGCTCGGTGGTGAACAAAGGGATAGTTAGGAGTTTTAAGGGAGGATAGTAGTTTACAGAATCAGCTCATAGCAGTTATCTCTTCTTCATTCTCTCTCTCTCCTCTCCTCTCCCTCATTTTGGTTGGAAGGGGAAACCGCTTCCATCCCCCAATAACAACATCACCAACAAACCACCATCCATAGGTTAGATATTCCAAGAAGGAGGACTTAAACCTCCCAGCCTGTGTAAAAGATGCCTGTCAGTTCTACAATCACCAGCAAAGCTCATCTAGTAAATAGTTTATGCAGAAAATCAGTTTTGGGGTCAAATCTCCAGTTATTAATAAAAAGTCACTCTGCTTGCCCTAGTACTATTGTGTATGCCTTTCTCAGGCTCCCGAGGAAAGGCCGAGACAGGACAAGTCTTAGAACTAAAGATTTAATCAATCTCTATTACCAAAAATATGACTCACAAGAGCACTGGAAATTGAGATACTCTTGAGTGGTTCAGACACGTCAGCTTATATCACTGGTTTTCAGTTTGCTCATCAATAAACGACAGTTTAAACTCAATGATGTCTAAAGCAGTTATAGCCCTAATATTCTTCTAATCTACACTCTCTCTTCTCTGTTATTATGTTAGAAAGTTTTCTCTTTTATGTTTATTTCCAAATGTGTATTGAATCGAATTTCCATATGCAATTATGGTGGCACTAAAATGCAAATAGTGAAACTGTATCAGTTTGTACAAGAAAAATAATAGTTACCAGGAACTTGCTAAGAATTATCTAAGTACAGACTGCCATCCATATTTTCATGGCAATTGGAACCGTGCGTTGTGGGATATAAGGAGTGGTAGCAAGTGTAAATCATTGTGGTAGGCAGTGGAAATCCATACTGGCGTTTTCTCTCTTTAAGTCACGTTTTGGTGAATTAAAAAACAAAACAACAGGGGCGCCTGGGTGGCACAGCGGTTAAGCGTCTGCCTTTGGCTCAGGGCGTGATCCCGGCGTTACGGGATCGAGCCCCACATCAGACTCCTCCGCTATGAGCCTGCTTCTTCCTCTCCCAGTCCCCCTGCTTGTGTTCCCTCTCTCGCTGGCTGTCTCTATCTCTGTCAAATAAATAAATAAAATCTTTTAAAAAAATTTTTGGTTTTTATACTACTTGCAAATAATGTCGCATCTCTCAATGATATTCGAAATCCAAAGAAGTTCATTTCCATTCAAGAGTAGTATGGAAATAATATCAGATCAACTTTGGGACAGCAATAGCAAAATGTTGTTTTGAAGTCATTGAGCATGGAGAATCATGTCTTACGCCATCTGTTGACAAAATGGAACTCTGCAGCCTGGAAGGCTCCCGAATAAACCTAAGGAGTGTATTAGTGCTAGAAGCTAATTTAGAGAGGAGAAAAACAACAACAAGGCAGCAACAACAAAAAGCCATGGGGTGTCCTCATAAAAAGGCAAACAAAAGAAAGATCAAGGAGTGCAAACCCGGAGCTTAGATGCTTCTTTATTTGCACACATCTGCTTACTGAACACATTCCAATTTAATTATATAGCCAAATTACCATCCCCTTACAGAACTATTGTCATGGTTTTCAGATTCTTCCAAGTGTCAATTTCAGTGTAACTCCCTGTATATTTCAAAACAATGCCTGGAAATTTTCCTTTCTCTGCAATTATGCCACATCCAAAGATTCAGGCATTTTTTTTTTTTTTCTCATCTAATCACATTTTTCATGTTAGCTCCCTAAAGCACCTCCCTTTATGTTACATGTCAGCCTAGGTCATGTCTCCAGATTTTATTTAGATATTTTTAAAAATCAGTACTTAATTTTCACAGAAATGTTAGGAAGATAGGATATGTATTTCCTTTATTTCAAACTTAAATGAGCTAAAATTTCTGCTTATATTAAATGAAAACTTAAAAAAAAACTAATCCACTGAATATGACTGTCATAAATTTCTAGAAGTATTATGAAAAGGTTTTTGGTTGTTACAATACTAGTGTCTAGGGGCTCCTGGGTGGCCCAGTCGGTTAAGTGTCTGCCTTCGGCTTGGGTCATGGTATCAGAGTCCTGGGATCAAGCCCCCTTAGGCTGCCTGTTCAGCAGGGAGCCTGCTTCTCCCTTTCCTTCCAGCTTGTGCTTTCTGTCACTATCTCTGTCTCTCTCTCTCAAATAAATAAAATCTTTGAAAACAAAACAAAACAAAAATACTAGTGTCTATATTACAGAAGTTTTTTTCCAAAAAAAATTTTTTTTCCACTAAAACTCTATGCCATCAGAAAAGGTATTTGTTTAACTGAGAGGTTATCTCATCCAGTATTTCTCAATGAAAGGTTCTTGTTGCCTAGTGTGAAATACACTTATCTATAACAATTATTGAGGTTTTAAATTTATGCCTATATATATAACTGGCTTCAGAAAAGTAAAAATTCTATTTTCAGCAAAGATGGCTTTATATTTTTTATGGACTGATTGGTAGAATATAAGATATAAAAACTGAGAAAAAGCCCAGAGATTATGTGGTCTACCGACAAGACTCATTTATTAAATTAACCACTTATTTATTTATTCACTAAACATTTATTAAATATGTACTTTGTGACAAGCAATGTGCAAGATGATTTTAACATCTATTATTAGATTAAATTTATATATCAATCCTTTAAGGCAAATCCTTCTTCCCTATACAGATAACTCACCCATATTCCATATTTTAATTATCAATGATTTGGTTGCATTATATGAGTAAATTCCTCACTTTTCTTTCTTAGTTTGGTGTCTCTCAAATAGAATAGAAAATCAAAACTAAAAAAAATCAAGTTGCAATGCTAACTGGCTATGAAGACTTTACGTTCTGGTGATATTATAAGAATTTGATTTGCATTAGCAGGAATAGATCCAAGTTTATATAATTTTTAGTCTTTCTAAGCTTTGTCAGCTTCAGAGTAAGTTTATCTCTGTACATCACTCCTTTCGTCATTCAGAAACATTCTGATCTGAAATATCACAACTGGCAAGGAATAAACATGACTTTTAAGTCTTGTAAACGACAGAATAAGTCTGATCCAGATCCGAACAATGCTTAGGTTATTGCAAAGACTATTCGGTACCCTGAGGTGTTGGGGAAAACAGCCAGTGAATCCAGGCAGAAGCCCATCCATTTGGCAAATAATTGGTTTCTCCAGTGGAGGCAGCTGCTTTCCTGCCCTTCTGGCTGAAATGTACTGGAAAAAGGTCCCTACGGATGGAAAGGAGGACAAAAATATTGGTGGTACCAGAAAAATCTAACAAAGCAAGAACGTAAAGCCAAGAGAAAAGCAGTTTATAACAACCTGTTTAGGAAACTGGGCCCAGATCTGTATAGAGAAATGCCAGTTACCTTGTCTTCCTTCACATGTGTTTTCTACTTTTCTGAGCTAATATTTAAAAGTATTTAACCATGAGCTCTCTTTCAAAGGTAAGAAGGAAAGCTTTTCTTGCAGTAGTTCACTCATGGATGATTGTTCAGAAAGTAGGAAGTTCTCTGGTAGAGAAGAGCCTCATTGATCAGCCTGTCAGTTCACGTGATCAGCGTTTACATAAAAGCCATCATCCATAAAGATGTCTCAGAAGAGTTTGTTGTAGACCCAATTAGGAATTTGAACAAATGAGTGAATGAATGCCTGAACTCTATAATGTACGTTCTGCTGTTTCATGTGTGACTAGGTGATTTTGAGAATGATAAAAATTATTTTTACTTTTCTAGAGCCCAGATATTATGCCAGAAAAAAACTTTTGTACTATCTGGTCAAAAAAATTACTTGCAGATACTTCAATGGGAGGGAAAACCTCTTTCCTAGCAAGAACAGAGGAATGTCCCCAGTATGTGTGTCTCTGGATAGAAAAACAAAGACATAAAGAAACAAACAAACAAAAACCGATAGCACACCAAATCTAAGTTTGATTCTCAGTGATGTAGTTTTAGAATATAGGTGAGGTTCAGTGGGGTGGAATCCAAAGCCAACGACCAAGAAAGAATTCTTGAGACGTCTTTGGTGCAAAATGGCAGTTTATTAAAGCATGGGGCCAGGACCCGTGGGCAGAAAGAGCTGCTGCACTGGGGTTGTGAGGGGTGGCTGATTATACACTATGGGGCTGGGGAGGTAGGAAAAAGGGAGGTTGAGAAAGTACTTACATATGTTTAACAAGACTCAGAGGTTACGGGGAGACCTTGCCGTCTTCAAGTTAAGGTTGTTTTTCCCCCTAGCGAGGCATTAACATCAAGACGGTTGGCAGCTTCCTGGAAGAATGCCGCACCTGTCCCACCCAGGAGTAGGGGATGGGGGGAGGTTGCAGGATGTCAGTTTATGCTTTGTCTTTAGCCAGCCTTCCGCTCCCTCATCCTCAGTAATGCTTAGCGCTGGATTCAGACATATCTAAAAATGTGTGGATGACATATGTTGTGAACAGACCAAAGATCTATTAGTATAAAAGGTCTAGGAACCTCTGTGAGCAATTACAGAAATTATAGAAAGAAATAGTTAAAATACACGTGTTAGTGATTAGAAATCTCACCCAATTCTTCTCTTTCTGGTCACAGGATAAGATAACATGCATGTGATTGGCTTTACTAACGGAATGTGTGTGGAAGTAGTCTGTTAATTCCTGCTGAGAACCTGTCCAAATCCACCTGCAACTTGCCTCATTCCCCACCCTACCTCAGCCTTCTGGAAGCCTGTGTGGAGAGGGAGGTTCTGACTATCAGCTCTGTGGATGACAGTGAGCAGATCCTTCTTTTTGGTTAGCCAGACGAGTCTTATTAGCGAGCATATCGTGACAGTATGCGTTGTTCGGAAGAGGCACCAAGAAATCTCAGTGTGAGATGTGCTGAGCCCTCCAGGGCCTCGAGAACTACAGAAGAATCATGCGTGGAGCACCACTGGGCCGGGCGGGAAAAGAATGGGGAATCCCAGTAAAGACCATGGATATACCCCTTTAGGGTTCCTAAAAATACTAGGGTGGACTTTAAATAGGGTAGACATGCCTTAGTTTCGGCAAGTCGGAGTTCCAGAGAAGCATAATTTACTGATGATGTGACCTAATCATCTACTCTCTCTCTTCAGGGGCTTGGGATGCCAGAAGAAGCCTGGTTACTCCTCTCTTAATTTCAGTTACTGCCTCGGATATTTCTGTTTTCATGTGAATGCTTCTGCTCATTTCTTCTTTTCTTAGCTATGATCATGCCAGAAGCCAGGGCATCATATATAGGTTTTGGAATTTTTTCTGGTAAAGAGAGGGTATGTTTGATATATTTTGATCATATTGATGGTAACATAGTAATGTAAGTTTAAATACTTAATTATAAACAAAAAAAAATATGAAGAGTAAAAAAAAATGTAAAATTCATTCAACTTCAGTTGGCCCCAAATTTGAGCTTCCCAAAACAATAATTCACCACTGTCAATTTGGAGTCTCAGTGCTGCCCTGAGTCTCTGAGAGCTTCAATCTATTGCATATTTCAAAAGAAATAAGAAGCAGAATGAAACAATCGTGAATTAACACAGCTTCATAGAGCTTTCTATGAGCCATTACAAGTATGTAATCAATAAAAACATTTTTAATTCATCCTATAATTCTGCTAAAAAATATCTAAAGGATCTAGTTGAACACGAAGTAGTTTAATAATTTTATTAAAGTTTATTAATGCTTTAAATAAAATATCTCTTCAATTAAATAGTTCCAAGTTTTTGATTCTTCAAATTGTTTAAGATTATTTTTCTCATCTCCTACCAAATTAAACTTATTCTTTTAGGAGCTGAAGAAATTTTGGATCTACCTTGATATTAATGTTGAACGTTGTCTCATTGGAAAAAAATATCCTTTGGCTCTGCCTAAAATTTTGAGTTCTTCTCATTAGCTTTTCTTTTTTTTTCTTTTCCCTAAGTGATTGTTTTCCTGTCTGCATTAATGCAAAGTCCCCTTCAATAATTTGAAATGGCTTTAGTAATAGGAATCACTATTCCTATGCTATGGAAATACATAGTATGCACATTGTTTTGTGCTCTGCTATGGAAATACATAGTATGCACATTGAGGCTACCTGTAAATAAAGTTCTTAAAAAGTCTTAATTTCTATTTCTATGTAAATCCAAGGTCAGTAATGAGAGATTTGTTGCTACAAGGAAGATCTAGGAATCTTAACCTTCATGTGATAAGTACAAATGGTAAACTTCATGAAGTTTTTCATGTCTTAAATGAATAAAGTATAATAGAAACATCCTTTGGTTTCATTATAAATTCCTGGGAATACCAGGCAAGCCAACCTGAGAAGAAGCAGAAATGAGCAGCAACAAAGTTAGAGGAAAACACCAGAAGCCCTGATCAAATTGTAACAGAAGCTTGAAGTGTCTGTCTATAAATCAGTTTGATGGGCCAATAAATCCCATTTTCCTAAGTTGAATCATCTGTTACCTGCCACTGAAAGCATGATAAGCCGTTCATTCAAATACTAACTCTTTAATGCTTTTATTAATTTGTAGACACAATAAACTTTGAGTAATTGATGATTAAATGGCATTTAATTTATATATCCACAAATTCTATTTATATACAATGAAAGTTTGCCAATTAAAAATTCCATCAATTACATAAGTGGTATGTAATGTGTCAGCCATTTTGACATTTTTGCTTAAATGAGTTTTTAGTAAATTTAGTAGATCTAATAAAAAACACAGAAGTATATAAATTAAGCATTTTTAAGTTAATTTAATAACCTGACCAAAAACCAACAAAAGGGGTAAAGTTGTGAAGAGGTAATCACTATAGAAATGCTAATTAAAATAATGCTGGGCTTATTACAATGCCTAAAAATGTAAATATTTAACTGTGATACAGAAACTCAGCATTGCCTCACACAGTAGGCTGGGCATAAATTGGTACTAATTTTCTGCAGAATAAATTGAAAAGTTGTGTCAAAAATACTAAGAAATCTTTTTTTTTGTTGTTATTTGACGTCTAAAATTTGTCCTATTGGAATAATTGCCTAGTGTACAAAGAAGTGTACAAATATGACAATATAACTATTATTTTGTATAACAGAACATATATTTAAACTTATCAAAAATTAGGATTTAGCTTAAAAACATGTAACAGAATATAATAATTCACAAAACTGAAGAAGTTCCTTTTGTCTGGGGTATAGTGTCCCCAAATGAAGATAGAAAAGAAACTCGAGGGGTGGGTTGAATCTAGGTGGAGAGGACTTTGTCTCCTGTGGAGTTGAGACTTATCCTAAGGACAATGTTAAGGTGTTGTAAGGAGTAAATCACAGGACTGTCATGATCATATGTGCATTTTTTTTCAACTCACTCTTGCCACTGGCAGGAAAATGAATTTGTAGGCTACAGGTTTGTCAATGGACAAAACCATCAGGGAAAAATAAGTTATCCCATTTAAAAATATATTTTTAAAACTATTCAACTATTCAACAGCAATCATTTGTGGAGTATGTACTTTACGTCAGACACGATGGGATACTGACATAAACAACATAAGACCTCCCATATTCAAATGTACATTGATTGAAATTGATTGTTTATCTCAACCGTTCCTTTGTTTCATTGCAAAAGGTAATAGAAGTGCAGCTATATTTGGACAATTTTTTCTACTATTTTGTCATCTTATGATCAATGATCTATGCTATATGATACAGAAAAGATAAAGGTTTGGTATGAATGAAAATAAATTTGTATTATAATCATCTAAACCCTTCAAGGAAAGTAATTTACAATGTTTATAGTTGCATTAGGTATGTATAATAGGAAATTATTGCAGAATGATACATTTGGATGGATTCTAAAGCATGTCTTCTGGGTTGCAGTAGTAATGAGTTGTGTAGACATGAAAACTAGAAATTAAAAATGGAAGGAGGGAGAGGGAAAGGAAGAAAGAAAGGAAAGAAGGAAGGAAGGAAGAAAGGGAGGGAAGAAGAAAGGAGGAAAGGAACAAAGAAAAAGAAAGGAAGAAAAAAGAAAGAAAGAAGAAAAAGAAAGGAAGAAAGAAAAAAGTAAGGAAAGAAGAGGGAGGGAGAGAGGAATGGAGGAACGAAGGATGGAAGGATGGAAGAAGAGGAGGAAGGAAAGAATATATTGGTTTCCAACATGGATAGCCACAATTAGTATATGAAATCTGGTTCTTAACAGTTATAACTCTGGATTCTTCTCAGTTCCATTGAAGAACAATCTTTGGCTCTTGTGTGACACAATTATCTCTCAGTTACTTTCTAGTTGATAACAAGAAAGAAGCACCAGAGACAAGTATTAGTAGAAATGCACATGTCTCGTTTTGGTGGACATGTGGCCAGTTAATATATGTCTCCTTTACCTTTGGAAGCAGATTTCTCAGTTGATTGGTGATACAACACCTTAAAATCCTAAGCATTTCTGTTCTTCTTGTTTTTTGCTCTTCAGCATATTTAATCATTTCCACATGAGGATTTACTCTGTAGGAACTGACAAAATGGGACATATCAAGGAAATAACTGCAAAATTATAGCTTTTTACACACAGTATTAAATACGACTTGACTTTTATGGGTGCATATGGATGATTTTCTCATTGAAGACATGAAAGGTTGCAGATCACCACATCTACACTGGCTCAGTTTCTAGGAGGCTAAAATATTAATAAATTAGAGATTAATAAATTGGAGATATTTTCAAGGAAAGCCTTGGGCCTTTAAAGTGAACTTTCCCTGTACTCCTTTTCTTATACTTAGATTGGATCCAAATCATGTAGCTCTTGCTGATATTAAGATACACCCTTTGGGGTATACGACCTATCCCCAGAGTTCAAGCTCAGGCCACAAGAACATTAATTTTCCTGAATTTTTATAGAGGTTATAGGGTCAGGAAGTCACCACGATGTTTTAGAAAAGGGAGTATATGACTATATCTCTCAGATTTAAAACCACAGCATGATTTCTGGGAGATTATTGGAGAGGGGCTTTATGAAGCTGAAGTCCTTAACCCAATAGCTGAGTAAGCGCTTGGATCTTGTCTGATGGCATTTCACTTAAGCACTTTCAAATATAAAATACTGGATAATAGTAAAAGCTGACTAATGAACTTGTCTCAAAGATTGCCAGCCTAGACCATTTTTGGAGCTACTGATCATTTAAATGAAGCCAAGTCTTGAACAAAAAAATAAAAGAAAAACGAAGACTTATATTAAACATTGGAAATTAGATAGATGACAGATAGTTAGATAGATAGATAGATAGATAGATAGATGATAGATAGATAGATCTTCCACACAGAAGATGTAGTGTTGAATTGTTTTCTCTTTTCAAGAACTTTCTCTGCTTTTATGACCTGATTTTATCCCCCGGTGCCCCTTCTTCTTGGTAAGGCTCTCTTTCTACAAGTATACCTCACTTATAAATATTTATTTATAATCTCAGCATGGTTCTGGCAGTGAGGATAAAGAAAAACACACAAGATCTCTGACACTGTGCTGCTAATATTATGTGGAGAGAGAGACAACGAGAATAAATAAGTAAACACGCAAATAAAATTAATTTGGTAAGTGGTGACAATTATTTAAAAAATAAAACTGGACAATTGGCCAGAGTAAGTCTGTGATAAGGGAGAGAACATCTGGCTTTATAATGTAGGGGTAACTTGATAGTCTCCTCCTTTGTTCTTTTTAATTTCATCTTTTGTGTTTGGTTGATCTTCACTGTACTTAGTATTTTGTTTTTTATATTTTATGTATTCAAGAAAGAATTATCAATGAATGTATGTGATCTGCTCACTAAATGCAAGTTTTCATTTTCTCTCTTATTTTTGTAACGTTCCTGAGCAGACCTGGAAATAAAAAACAGACTGAGCTTTATAATATATGTTATGTTCACTGGTTGAAGGAAAATACTATTAAGCGTTTGGGCTTTTTTCCCCCCCACATAGCCCAAATAAGAGAGTAAATGATGAAAAAGCAATTTAAGACAAAAGGAGATATTACAAACTGTACTAAGGCAGAGAAAATGTTCCTTAAATGAGCTTAGCATTTGGGAACAGTGTTGAGTTGATGCTTTTACCATCTAAAGCTGTACATCAATTTCTGCTGGAGGGCGTAGATGTCCTACTCAAGAAGAAATTAGCACAAACATCCAAAAACATGTGACCATAGCACAGAAATGTAGAAACATAAAAGAACACTTAAGTCTCTACAAAAACAATTCCTGCATTTTAAACAGGCATAACATTTCTAATCCTCCAAATCCTAAGGGTTGTTTTATTTGTTTGTTCATTGTATCTGATATACAGTAAAATACTGGCGGGGGTGGGGCATCCACACTTGTCTCCCACAAGGACAGTACCATGGCCCCTGCTCTGAAATGTCATCTAAACACCCCTCAGCTCTCCACATATGGGTTCTCGCCTTTCATCCAAGCAATAGCTATAGCTTTTTCCCACAACCCCAGCCTAGCCCACCATACCGACCATTTGAAGACCTCATCCTCTGGGGGCAGAGAGCCTGTGTTCAGTGATCAAAGCTCTAACACTTAGCTCTTGTGTAACTTTGAGTAAACTGTTTAAATATATGTCTAGTTTTCCTTCTTCATATGACCTAAAAATAACAGAACCTAGTATCAGGGTGTTGTGAGAATTAAATTAGTTAGTGCATATAAATGCCTTAGAACAATGCTTAAAACACACACACACACACACACACACACACACACATCTTTCCATATAAATATATCATCATATCATCATCATCATCATTTATTTCGCTTTCATCAACCTTATTCTGTTTTAATTTTCAATCTAGTCAGAACTCAGGTGGGGGAAACCGGATCATTATCAGTTATCAATATTTGGAGAATGGTCCAGGAAGGTTGAAAAATTAGACTGGAACTAAAAATCAGGGCTCAAAAACACAACATTAGTAATGCCGGGGCACATAAGAAGTACGTGGTCAGAGATTTTGACCTTGGCATTGGGGAGAGATACTATGGCGGCGAATACATCCGCACCTGGAAAATTTCATGCAGACAAAATTTGCAACAGTAGCATGGGATGACCCGCCGTGGACCCGATCTCAGCCTGGTTATGGGCTGTGTCAGAGCCAGCCCGCAAGTCGACTGGCCACCAGGGGTGCCAGAAGGCTCCCTGACACCAGAGGCTCAGGAAAGTGCCGGCTGGATTGCCCTGATTTTCTGTCCCGGGGGGATGCCATACGTCTGGCTCTCCCTGGGCTTAATGAATAAAATCAGTGCGTTAGAGGAAAAACAAAACAAAAAACAAAACAGGTATTTCAGGAGGAGAACACTTCCTTTCCAAACCTGATGCTGCCTCGTGGAGAGGCCAACCTGTCCCCCCCTGACCAGCATCTGGCTGCGTCCTCTGCCGGGTAGAAGGCAGCCACCTCTCTGCGGGTTTCGCGAAACCTGAAGTTTGCTCACTTCTGCGGGTTCTCTTAAAGAAGCCAAACTTATAAACACAAAAGTATGTACAGAAGTGAATATTAACTTCGAATGAAGAAAGAGATTACCACAAATTTCAAATTTTAAAAGGCCAGCAGTTACTTTAAATATCATGAAATCTCAAAACATACAAAATATTTCTTGTTAAATAACAGCCTGCCATCTCTATAATGATTCCTTTCCATTTTCTTGCATATTCATTGATTGTCTCTTTCTATAGCAAAAAAATATCTGGTGTTATTTTTACAGAGATAATAGAATGACAGTTTTGCCATTCTTCCAGCATACTTATTTATAAATTTTAAAAAAGTGCTCCTATTCGCTCGTTTGGGAATATTAGTTTCACATTTACAACTTGTGATATGACGTCATATATTTTAAAAGTTATTTTCAATATGAGAAAATCTCTGACATGTTTTCTCATCCATGTGGTATAAGATTTAAAAGGATTTTCTTCAGGCTAATTTCTGGCTCTCTGTATTTCAAACTGTTTCTTCTCCAGCTACCCTCATAGGTCTTAGGGTGCCACGGGGAATGGTATGGCCTCTGACCCTGCCTTTATAACAGAATGCCAGGGGAATCAACACAGTTACATTCGTCCTTCTGAATGCCCAGCAATAATATAACTGCAGAGAAGTGAACCGCATACTTAATTCCGACCAACTCAAACTCAATATAACTCCAGCTTCAGTTTCCCATTTGATGGCTCCCACACCAAATTCATACTAAGCCAACATTACCCAGCACAAGACTATGTGTGATGGAGAGAAGGTAACATGGGAGGAGACAGTTTAAACACCTTGTTTCTTCAAATTTTATAAAATTTTAGACTCCTTTTCTAGCCTACATCGCCTCTCTGGTAACTGTGGGAAGAAGAAATCGGGTGTGCTTGTCTTCGTTCTTATTCTTACGAGGAGAGAGCCTAACTGCCAAGACTGTTTTCAACATACTAATATCCCCCTCATCTCTACAGCACCCCCCGCCCAGTCACACACAGGAAGGCAAACACAGTCTGTCGTGGGTGTGAGCAGGTGCACAGACTGCCTAATTCTAGAGCTGAGATTCAGTATTTACACGAATTTCACACCCAACATATTATGCATTCACATTTAACATTTAACATTCGTTAATAAATGGGTTGATCGCTGGGCCTCCAAGCTGCCTGACTTGTTCAGTTTCTCAGTATGAGTAAAGATGGAGAAAGAGAGAGAGCGAATACAGCTTAACAGTTTCTTCATCTGCAGCCATAATTTCTCCCATTTAAATCAGCACAGTGAAGAATTTCTTGAAGATACTAAAGCAGTTACTCCTTGGACTTTAGGACGCCTCTGGAAGATTTTCAAAGTTCTCGCATTTCTTATTAGGCCTTCATTTGCTCTTTAATTGTGCAAAGGATTTAGCTTGGTTGCTTTAAAGCAATATTCTGGGAAAAATCAGGTAGGGACCAACAGGACAACCCTGTTGTTATATGGACATCATTTGTTCTTTACCCATCGCTTATGAGGTAATTTGCGTTTAAGAAAAGCACGCTCCGTAGCACAGCATACAATGTTTTTAGGAGAAAGATGATTCTATACATGGAGAAACAGAAATCTGGCTTTTCAAATTGTCTCAGAGCCAGCCCTCTCACAGACACCTGGATGAGTCCTTTGAAGAAAGGCTTAAATAAGTAAAAATGGAAGAGATTTTGACTTAAGTCCCTGTACATTTTCCAAGACAAACAGGTACGCTTTAGTGCCTGCTTACCATAGTGCTGAGGGAAGATGAGCGACTTTTTTTTTTTTTTTAAGCACGTTTGGATAGAACACAGCAAGAATTTGGACAGAGGAAAATGCACACAAGGGACAGTGTATTCAACAGAGACGATGCAGCTCATTGGGAGGGTGTGGTTCAGCAGCCGTGAGGACTGTGATGGGCTGTGTGAGGCTTCTAGAAAGAGATACCAGTACTCACATTTGGGGGCAGGAGACAATGGCAAGAGAGAGAGGCAGGCACTATTAATAACTAGCTCATAGTCAGTGGACAAGAAGTTCTATGTACATGAGTCATTTGTGTATTCCAGTAACAACAGGGCATGAGAATTCACAATTGGAGACTAGACTCAGCAAAAATATAGACTATTATTGTTTATTTAGTTATAGATGTTGCTGATTCATGATAACTGGTCTTTCCTGTTTGAGAGGAAGAGGCTTTCAAAATAACTTTTTAAAAAAGATTAATTTATGGGGCGCCTGGGTGGCATAGAGGTTAAGCGTCTGCCTTTGGCTCAGGGCGTGATCCCAGAGTTATGGGATCGAGCCCCACATCAAGCTCCTCTGCTATGAGCCTGCTTCTTCCTCTCCCACTCCCCCTGCTTGTGTTCCCTCTCTCACTGGCTGTCTCTATCTCTGTCAAATAAATAAATAAAAACCTTTAAAAAAAAAGATTAATTTATTTACTTATTTATTTGAGAGAGAGTGCCCATGAGTGGGGGGAGTGGCAGAGGGAAAGGCCTTCAAGCAGACTCCCTGCTGAGCATGGAGCCCCATATGGGGCTCGATCTCATGACCTATGGGGTTATGACCTGAGCTGAAACCAGGAGTTGGACATTTAGCCAAATGAGCCACCCAGGTGCTCCCAGAATAACTTTTCTACCATGTGCAGGAGGTCAAGTTCTGACTTCTTCCATAAACTCCAAGCTCGCGATAGCTCCAAAGCAAACCATTTGCCCAGAACACAATGGGGACTTACGACGTAATTGTGGATTGGTGAATAAATATAGGTCATAAAGTTATTTCTAAATTTACCCTTCAATTTCTTCTTATTCATAATATATACATAGAATACTTAATTTAAACTATGAAAGAATGTTTAAATTGGAATATAATTATGTGTCATTTTAGTTAACTGAAGAGACCCTATTGAATGACTCACATACTCATGAACGAAATATTCAAAAATAGGTTCTAACTTTAGATAACTTGCGAACTAGACGTACTTTTTCTTTTCAGATCGCAGTGACTATTTCTTTTTTCTTTTTTTTTTCTTTTTTTACCATCAGGGAAATATTTTCCACACAATACACCTCAGGCTTGTCATTTCCAACCTTCCTTTTGATATTGATAAAATTATTAAAAGATACCCATTATTATTTTTTTTAAAACTCCTAGTTATGGGGTTATAATGGGTTAAGATCTCAGTTCACCTACAGAAAGTATTTTCACTTATTAAGAAAAAATACAAAAGAAAGAAAACGGCCAAGTGATAAAATAATTGAAGTCCTAAGTGTACTCTAACCACAGTAAACCCATGGCCCAACATCCCCTCAACAGGTGATTATGTCTTTTACTTGACCCTTACTACATTCTGGAAATCATATTTGAATAGCTAATATCTTACAGGTCTAATAGTGTCCCATAGTCACTCGATGGGATCACACACACACATATTTCACAGTCATTGAGCACTAAATGCTCTGACAATGGCGGATAGTCACGAGCACTCCCTGGCCTCCCCTGAGTTACATGCGGAATCTTTACGAAATAGTCATAAAACAGCAAATTCTCTTAGATGTGTAGGGATTTGTAGAAAAGTTTTTATGTCTAGCTTAATGAAAATATGCTGTTATCTTTTTATTTATTTTAAAACGTTTTCTACAGAGGCAGTGATTTCGGACTGTAATTTAAATGTCTAGGATCAGAATGTAACGAAACAATCTCACCAACTTTTGGACTTGCCTTTTTGTTCCCCGGTTTGGTGAGTCATCAGATGGCGCTGGTCACTTAAGGTATTTTTTCTTAAGATTCTACAGACCTTAAATTCCTTCAAATGAAGAAGTGTGGCAACTCGAGAATTAACAAAACGATGCTTATCGCTTCCCCGGAAACATGACCTAACCAGTGTGGATAAAATGAAGCCTTCATGATACCATTAGATCCAGTTTTCAATAAAAACTTTTAGTTCTGTTCTGGGAAAAAGATTGTATAAGGATATAACGTACAATAAGATAACTCAAATGTCAAAGTATCTTCCCATAAATGGTGAATAATAATGACAGTAATTATAAACCAGTGCTTTGTAAAACGTTGTTTTCCTTCCCATTAAAAGTTTCAGAGTGTTTCACTGGATGATATATGGGCAATAATGTTGAGCTGTGTGTTGTGTCTACATTGGCAAGAATTTGAAATGGTGCTGTGCGGAAATGGTGCTGTACGAATGGCAAATGGCAGTAAACCCTGGAGAGAACAGAAGGGAACATGTTCACCTTCCTGAGTATATTTGTATATTCATCAGTGTTTTTCCTACATCAAATGACTTTCGCTCTGCTGTTTTCCTCTAAAAAAGATATATGATAAATATAACAGCTCTAAAAAAATTCTGTATACAAGAAATACCTGTACTTGTAAATGTTTCTCTGGAGAGGGGCAGAGTACCCTCACAGAAAGATTCTACTTCCTGTTTCTTTATTTCCATTGGTGTAATGCTTTTGTTTATAGCATTTGTAATTCACATCATAATTATAGTTTGGAAATATTTTCTTAATGTGTATTTCCTTCAAATCAGCATCAATGGGTAATTTACAGACCTCAGAAGGACCCCAAAGTATATCTTCTAGCTGATGGTTAATATATATATCCTTTTATTAAAACTATCTATCCCAACATTAGTCATGAGACCTAAAATGTGATTATTTCTTTAAAAAATATTTTCTTCACTAAAAATCGCAATAATGGCAAAATGACTGAGATCGTACACTATATTTAAAATAGATATTAAAAGTCACTTGATCTCTGAAGTCAGCAAAAGGAAAGAAACCTACAAAGTGGTACAGTCTGTGGGTTGTGTTGATAAACCCAACAGAAAGAGTCTTGGGGAAAAAAGATGGCCTTTATTCACTGCTTGATTTTGGCCAGATCTTTCCGTGCCTGTTCATATATTCAAACCATCTTAAAAATGGTGCTTCTTATCATAAATATTTTATAAAAATGACATGGAAAATATTAGTAGTTAGAAAAGCTGGATATTTCTTTGGCCATCTGTGTTATATATTGTACGTGTGACTCATCCCATACCCAGCTTATATTTTCATAATTGGCCCTTTAATCTAAATACCAAATGATCAACCATGGATGCCAGCTTGACTGGGATGAGAATTACAAGCATATGTACAGTACCCCGGGTTATTATTGTCAGAACACTACAAAATATGTTTGTGACTCTTGTATATAATTACACCCTGGACTCATTATAGCTAGTAATAACGCAGTCTTTTATTCAAGTCAGGATTACTCTGGACCCAGCGTAAATGTTGCTCAGCTATATTAAGTCATTCAGAACATAGATGACACTGCTGAAGGTTGTTTGGGAACAATCACAACTAAATTGGCAGATTCAATAGCACAGGAGAGCTGAATCCAAATGCTGGGTAGAGAAAGGAAAATGCACTCAGTGGCTTTACCTGGTTAGGGACAAAACTCATCACAATGTACTCTTATTTTTCTTTCCACATAGAGAGACAGTTCCTGTGCAGCTGAGGTCTAATGTGTTGATGCTATTTATCTCAATAATATGATGTAGTAAACATTTGGTTACAACAGCGATCTAGAAACAACAATAAACAAAACAGCATCTAGATTTTGAATGAATTTCCTGTAGCTGTGTTTGGTGGGATAGAATGCAATACTGAAATTCTTTTTAAAATAATTTTAATCATCTCCAATTGCTGATTTCAAAGTTATAGAGAGTGCTGACCCTTCTGCTAAGTTAGCGTGCCCTGCAACCCAATCTCCATTATCATCTATTTCTACTTAATAGATCTTTGTTATTGCTCTGCTTTATCTCAGCTCTTCTCCTGATTGGCTTATCTCTGTTCACATGACACTTCTTCAAGGCTACCTCCCTGGCACGCTTTTTAAAACATCCTTCTGCAAATCACCAGCCTCAAGTATACCACGCTGTTTACTTTCTTTATACCATTTATCATCTATCATCTATCTATCTATCTATCTATCTATCTATCTATCATCTATCTATCAATCTATCCATCCATCCATTCATCCATCTACCATTTATGAAATGTATCTATGTATTTAAATACTTACTACTTTGGTCTTCCTACAATATAATGTAAGGTGCTTTATACAAAGGCAGGGATCCCTTCTTTCTTGATCACAGCCATATTCCCAAGACCGAGCATGGGGCTACACATATCATGATTCCTCAAAAAATATATTGTTAAATGAATAAATGCTCGAATAAAAAACAAATATTTGAAGAAAACTGCTTAATCCTAACCAGCTAGGTTGACTTTGTTGTTGTTATGGTGGTAGGTAGTGTATTAATCCCTATTAAGTTAGCTCTAAGTAAATCTCATATCATTGGATCTGCATATTGAACATTTTAACTGTTTATTATTGCTGTATTAATAAAATAAAATTATTTTATTGCTTTGAACCACACATGACATTAAAAAAAAATTGTCTTTTAACTTTATCCTTGTAATTTAAGAAAGCTTTCCTAACTTCTTTTTCTTACCTGAAAAAAAAAAAAAAGCGGTGTGGGATGGGTTTGATACTAGCTTAGCTTCCTGACCAATTTCTTCATGGTATTTAATTTTATCCTCAAGTCTATAATATTACTGCTCTTCCTAATCCTCATACCCAGAACCCCAGGAGATAATCCATTTGATGGGTCATCCCTGATGGTTCTCAGATCTGATTATCAGTAAATGATGATGATATTAATGTTTTAAATAAAATATTTTTCAGATATCCCTTCATATTTTATAGGTCATTTCTCACAGTATCATTTTAAAAAAATTTTAGTTATTCTGGAAAAGCCTACCTCATAAAACAAACAATGAAATGATACTATCTCAAAAAATTAAGAGTTGATAGAGACCCTAGCTATCTGGACTGCTTTTCAGATGAGAAAATGAAGGTTCAGTATTATTTTATAAATTGCTCTAAGTCATAGAGATGACTGGTGAAGAATTCAGGGCGAATATTCCAGAGCATCATGTTCTTTCCATTAAAATATTACACTGCTCTTAAATTCTTTTTAAATTCTTTCTTTACTTTTAAATTGTTTTAAATTCTTACTTTAAGTAATACATCTGTGGAGTATTATTTACTCTATTAAGAGAGAGAGAGAGAGAAGTACACAAACGAGACAAAATCATACAGCATGTCTGCAAAAGTATCTTCCGCCTTTGCGTTTTATGACTTGTATATGATACTTGGATTACCTGCTCTATTGTGTGCATTCAGGTGTCTTTTATTAAGCCTGGAAAACCCTATTCAATCATGAGCATTGTAGTGGGAGTTTCCCGGAGCATCTATCTTCCATCCAATTAGAGTTATAACCATTTAGAATGAATTCCTATATTCCTCTCACATAATATAATTACAGTATTACTTATAATTTAGTATACACAATGGTCCAAACATCTTCAAATATATTAATTGATATTTACAGAGCAGAAGCAGTAAATGGTACAATATTATATCTCCACTTAGTGCCTAGCAAAATTACAGAAAATTACAAAAAGTTGTAGAAAAAATGCATGACTGTGAGAGAGATCTAATCCTGTCACCCTCTAATTATAAATTTATTTGGTACAGTTAGTTTTTCCTCGTACTCGAATGGAAATGGGTGAGTTCCATGAATCCACTGGTCAGTGTTTTGTAATGAAACATTCTGCAGCCATTTTAAGTCACAGAACACAATTTCATTTCAGGAATTTTAAGCTTAATAATGACAAAAACTCTAAAGCCATTTGAAACTCGAGGCTTAACCTATCCTCCAAGTTGCCTTCAAAAAAGCCAGCTTTTTCAAAAGTGAGGTGTGGCCAGCATGTTCTCTTCTCTGTCTAAGCCTCAATTTCCCCCTCCGTATCTTGACCGCTCCCAAATTTCCAGGGATTGGAGCAAATGGGATGGAGAAGAGGGGGGCTTTTTCTTGACAAGCCCTGACTTGGGAAGCTGGCATTGATTTGCTGTATACCTTGGCAATGTTTAAAGTTTAATTTTTCTCTAGTGGTCATGTTTGTGGGTGGCTGGGAATCCACCGAGTTGCTGGGAATCTCTCCTCTGTCCTTCCCAAGAGGCAAATCACACTCTTTTCTGGTTGGTTGATGAAGCACCTTTCCCACCTCCCACTGGGTTTAGGAAACTCTTGGTCCACTACCCCCATCTCTCTGCAGAGGTCCCCTCAGTGCTCCATGCAGCATGTTTAGACTGAGACTCAGACACACAAACTCACTCTTCTTCCCATGTGACTTCTATCTGATCCTTGAGAAATGTTCCCATGTTCCTTGTTCCAACAAATTCTGGAATTACAGTTGCTTCTGAAACTTCAGTTTTCTCCATTTTTGTCACAGGCAAGGTCAGCCAGACTTTTATACTTTGGTTTCTCTGTACAGACTAAACAGTAGGGCAAAGCGTCTCACTGTAGGCAGCTCAGGTGAAATTACCCCATGATTTCATCGCATCTCCTCTCTCCTGACTCAAGAAGGGGGAATGGGGGTATCATTCAGCTCTCTCCAACAACATCCCTTCCTTTATTTTATTAAATTCATCTCCTGGAACCATTTCTTTGCACACATGAGGCTGGGAGATGGTACTCCATGAATCAGTCTTCATGGTGGTGGGACTTAGCATCCATGTGCTCTCAGAAATAATTCTGTGTGAAGTTTTCTCAAAATCTTCACTCCTTATGTCATCCATATGATGCCAGTAATACATCTGCATACCTATAATATCAACTATAGAACTGATCTTCTAACAAATTCTGTTAAAATTTTCTTTATATAATCTAAAACTTCTTATAGTCTTTTTTCCCCCACCTATTATTTAGGCCTTAATCCAGATTTCCATTTTGATGGCCTATGACATTACCATAGTCTAGGCATAAATATGTAATGTAACACATATTTATTCAATAAATAAATTACTATATGAATAAGTATTGGATAAAGTGATTTTTAGGATGCTGGTGGTTCTCAGCAAAAGAAATAAGATTAAGTTATCTACTTATTTCTGGGGAAGAATAAGTAGATTTAGAAGGAAATATAATTTACTAAGAAATCCTGGGGTATATAATGTTGAGGTGCTAAAAAATATTTTATGGATTATTTATTTATACATAAAATGTTAAGTATTCTATTTTATTCGTGAGGTTGAAACTAAATTCTAAAGTCACGTACTCCCAAATTATCTATCAAATAACAAGCATATAAGACCATTTTAAAGGCCTTCATTTAAATTGCTATTAAGATATCTCAGAGGCAGTTGATACTGAATGTAGCAAGGATTTAATGAGAGAATAGCAATCAAGTTATCATTTTCTATTGTCACTCGAAGCATAGTTTGTATTTATTTGTTTGAGTTATATTAGGTTTATAGCATATAAGAGATCAAACTCAATATTGTTCAGAGGCTTTGGAACATTTGAGTTATTTTCTAATGCCTTATCCCTTATTACTGAGGAAGGAGAGAGGAAAAGGAAGACGAGGAAGAGGACATTTTACTTTTCTGACCCCTCAGATGTCTTTCTGTTCCTTGCACCAACCTGAGAAACAAAAAAAACTATTGATTATTAGTCATCCTCAAGAAAAGAATAAGTTAAACTATAATAGAAGATAATTGCATTGATGTGGGGGATGGAGGTGAGGTGTGAAGTTGGGAGGAAGTTCTCCTGTTTTAAACCAGAATAAAATATTTTTCCCTTAAAACTTTCTTTTTCTCATTTGGGTTAGTTTGGCTAGAAGAATTTTAGACACCCCAGGAAAATCTTCAATGACCCCACAGTTGTGAAGGAAAGGTCTCTTGTAGAGAAAAGCATCAGAACTAAGGCCAGCAGGAAGGCATCAAAGTAAAGAAGAACCAAAAAGGATGTAAATGACAAAAAATGTCTCAGAATTTTACTCAGAATTAACTGGTGCATTTCATAATAAAGATCGACTCAACAAAAGGTGGTAAAGGTACGTTTGAGTGCTCATCCTTTAGAGGACTGGAGGATAAAGTAGTGACATTAAGAGGAAACAAAAACTATGTAGATCTTTCAAGGAATCTTGTTGTAAAGATTATTCGATGAAAAACTCATAAAAAATGTACTTAACCAAAATTAGAAATAAAATGAGTTTTTTGGTCAAATAAGTTTGTGAAACACTACTGTCCATTGTAAAATATTTCATATCACACATTAGTATATCTTACCATGTTCCTTAATAATAAACACACAACTATCAATATTCCGTCTTAGTTTGGGTTCCCTAAGAAGCTGACCCTGGTACAACAGTTCAAAGTTATGCATTCCATTTAGGAGTTGATCCCCAAGTACGCAGATAGTGGCACGGAGAAGGGACCCAGGGAAAGGAAGGAAGCCCATTTGAACCACAGCCTGGAGCTAATTACCACCATGAACAAATGCAGCTCAATCCTCCTGGGGGACACAGAGAGACAGTGAATGTGTCTTGGAGTTCTTTCAACCAAGGGACAAGGGAACGGGGAATTTATTTATATGCCATCTTTGGTTGAAGACCTCTATTTCCATCTTTGGTTGAAACTTGCTCTTAGGAGCCTGTGCAGAAAAAGCCAGGGCAAGTTCCTGTGATCAGAAGTATGCCTTCACACAACACATCATAGATGTTCCCATTAAACAACCTTCAGCTCATGAAGGATGTGGGTGTGGTACTTACAACTTTACCTGCTGTACACACTCTGCTCCATGAAACTTACTATGGGAAAAAGGTGCATTGGGTCCTCTGAGTTCCTTTTATATCAATGACAGATGCCCAAGTTATTGGAGAAAACTAACGTAGGTAATACGTGTATTTTACCGTAAGGACAAAGTATGTCCTTATATGTGCTTCTGGTACATCTTTTGCAAAAGCAGTATTTTTATATTGCAGGGAGAAAAATCATTTTAATGATGTTAAGATAACATGAAGAGATAAAATCTTTCTAAGTTTCCTGGCCATCATTTTGTTCATTGTGTAGTTTCTCAAACATGGATAGTTGAAGTTGTATTCATTTTGCTGATAACATAAGTGATCCGGAAAGAACTTAAAAACAGCCAAATATGACGTGTCATAAAATCTGCTGGTGTCAAATCATGCATTATCATCTTGAAAATAAGTGACTAGATGTTTGCAATCTTCAATTTTTGTTTATAATTTGTAAAAAAAAAATCAATTACCGGTTGGTTCTGAAGTATGTGTCAATATCATGTAAAATTCATCTCAAATGAATTACCTACTTGAAAAAGCTCTCCCTTAATATGGACCCAAATAGGGTTAATATCTCACCACTTTGCACTAATTCTGTGCCTTCTCCATACTTTGAGACTATCATTATAGGTCTTTATAATTTATTACTTAAATCCAGTTTCCCTTGTAACTGCTGTAATGTGTGTTGTTTGATTCTGTATTACCACTGTCTGTCTCAGATGTTGGCATGTATTTTGCTTAAGTGGGCAACTATTCAAAGACAACCAATGATAAACTAAAATAGACACAGAGGGGTGTATATAGAAAATAGATTGTCCTAATATCGAAGAAAAGTAAACCAATATCCACAGATACTATAGAAATATAAAAGGTCAGTTTTCTCTTTTAGGTCTCAGTCATGTGAGCAGTTATTAAAAATGTGGCTGCATTGTTTCAGAACAATGGTGATGCCAATCCTTTCACTTTTAAAGACCAAATGATAAAGAACAAGCTGAAAAATAGGAACCACCTTTAAAAAAAAACACACACACATGATAAGCTACCATCTTTCAATAAGGAGCTGTTTTATTCCTTAGATTAATATAAGACAAAAAAATGGACTTGAATTCTTATAGTTATATCTGGTTAATGGAACATCTCACTAGATAAAATGTTTTTGACAGTCAATGCAAGGCTCTGCTTATAAATCAATACTTTCCTTAATTTGGTAATTTCCCATTTTACTCTCCATAGATAAATAAATATTTGACTTTGCAGCAACAAATATTTTCTCTTTTGAATGCTCTTTGCTATCAAAGTTCATTATGTAGTTACCAAATATATTTTGTCACCTGAGCATTCCTCTTTGAGTAGTTTCAAGTGGGAAAATATTGCATTGATTCCAGCATTTATTCTATATAGAAATTGCAAATCACAACCTAATGCATCTGGCCAGAAAGAGTCTCTAAGGAAATAATGGAAAATAGCAATAGTTTCAAAATAATCCTCAAAGCTTGCCCAGATGCCATTTGAGAGATGAAGAGGTCCACACATTTGACCAAATGGTAAATAAACTTTGCGACTATTTGACACATTATCCTTTATGCGTATTTACTTAAATGAAGCTGATATCTCTGCTTGTACGAAAGCAGTGAAACTCCATATCAACAGTATTTGGGAGAAACTGAGTTCATCTTAAAATCGGGGACTGCTGTATGTAGTTGAGGGAAAAAAATACTTGAAAGGCTTTCATTTGCATCTGTGTATTTTCCAATTATCATTAAAGGCATTCCTATAATTAATAAATTGTTTAAATAAAGGGCAGATATTTCTAAAATTAGCAACACATATTTCTAAAAATGGCACAAATATATTCATCTTGTATTTCTAAAAATGACAACTCCTAGTCACGTAACTTTTTTCTTGAACTCATTTGGAATTCTGGAGTGCCTCAAAAAAACAAAACAAAACAAAACAGCCCTCACTCACTAATTTGTCCATTCGTTGTAACATTTTTGTGATCTTTGTTTTGCCCAAATGTATATTATGATGAAAGTTAGCAAATGTCTTCCTGAAGTCTCAATGCTACGTCTGTGCTCATTTTATCATCTGCCTATCACAAGGCAATTGTCTCCTAAGGCTACTGACCAACTGATTCAGGGTTCTAGTGAGCATAAATTTCTTCTCTAAGTCATTCAGAAGCCAACAAGCTATTACTTTGTTCTAGGTCCTCTCTCTTGTAATATCATGTTTCTTGTGATGGTTGGGTGAATTGATCTCCTCTGCCTTTTTCTAAACTCCGTTTTTGGTACCTCTATGTTTCACGAAGTTCTTTGGAAAAGAAAAGTGGATTGGCCTGGGACTAGATTTCTCAGTCTTTAAATATATAATACTTGTGTGTATATATGCAGACTGATCTGGATCATTTTGCTCTCTCAAATAAGCCCCATTTAGGTTCCTTGGTATCTTAAAACATCTAGATATGCCGGGTTATTTATATTTTATTTACTATAAACGATAGAGAAAACACATTCTTTTCACCTTCCCCACCACCACATGTATTCTCTGGTTGCTCTACCACTTGTCTATGTAGAGCCCAAGTTGTTTTACAGAGATTATTCTAATGGCATTATCTAGAAAGAAGGACAAACGAAATCCATCAAACACATATTTGGCTTTAAGAGGACATATCCCTGGGGCACCTGGGTGGCTCAGTCAGTTAAGCACTAGACTCCTGATTTCGGCTCAGGTCATGATCTTAGATTTGTGAGATTGAGCCCCGCGTCCAGCTCTGCACTCGGTGTGGAGTCTGCTTGAGATTCTCTCTCCCCCTCCCTCTGCCCCTCCGGCTCTGATGCGCATGCGCTCTCTCCCTCAAATAAATAAATGTTAAAAAAAAAAAAAAAAGAAAAGAAGTCATACTGTTATTTCCAACTTGTTAACATACTGTAGTTTGGTTAATCTACACCAAGAGGCCAGTAGTGCTCAGTTGGGCAGTTCATACTCACGCACATCTTTCTCAATTTATGATGGGGTTACATCTTGACAAAACCATCGTGAGTTACAAATATCATAAGTTGAAAATACATTTACTACACCTGACCTATGGAATAGGTCATCAGGGCTTGGCCCAGCCTCCCTTAACTGTGCTGGCAACACTTACATTAGACTGCAGTTGGGCAAAATCATAGAACACAAAACCTGTTTGATAATAAAGTGTTGACTATCTTGTGTCAGGTATTGACTACTGCACTGAAAGGAAACAACAGAAGGGTGTATGGGTACAGATGGTTGTCAGGATGTTGGTCGTTGACTCTTGGTGGGCCGGCTGACTGGGAGCCAAGGCTGCTGCCCCGCCCAGCTGTGCGGGAAAGGGTCACACTGCTTATCCCTGGCGACGGGAAGGATCTACAGTCAAAATTCCAAGTTCGGTTTCTACTGAATGTGTATTGTTTTCACACCATTGTGAACTTGAAAAATCCTGAGTTGAACCATCATAAATTGAAGACTGTCTGTAATTAACTATAATATGTGTTAGCATATTTGACCTTCCGTTCTGTGTTCCCCAAATCGGACATCTTTAATAGTATCTCTGTGGGGATACATTTTAGTTAGTAGAAACAACAGTCTTATTTTTGCATTATGTAATTACCAGATAAATTTGAATAATGATGTATAATTACCGGAAAAAATATGAATTGATTAAATGTTAGATCTAAAAAGGATCTGAGTGACCACATAGGCAGAGCTCCTCATTTTCCAGAGAATGATTGGAGTGCATTATCCGATGGCAAAGTTCTAGTATTCAGCAACTGTTAAGTCAGCATCTGACACAACTGACAGCTCCCAGTGTTGGCACAGATGGTACCCTTATGGGTCTCAGGTTGGAACCGGAAGTGAAAGTCACTAGGTATTTAGCTCTCTTTTAAAACGGAAAATTAGTACACAGTGAGGAGTTGGCTAATGCCTCGCTCTTTCAGACACTCAAACTCCTCATTTAAATCTAAAAATTTATAGGTATCCAATGATTAAAAAAATATTTAAAATCTAATCGTGTGTTCTATTACATTATTTGTTTTGATAAATTTTCACTGGGTCTATATTTTCTATCACAGTTCATTCATTTATAACACTTGAAAAAATAAGACTAAGAAGATATCGAGCTATAAATTAGTGTCTAGTGTCTACAATACTTCTCCAGCCCAGACTTCTTTCCCAAGTTCCAAGCTTTATATTTAACCTGCCAACGGCCCTTTCCACATGTATGTCCACAGTGTCCTCAAATTCAACATGTCCAAAATTAAAATGACTACCTTCTCTCCAGAAATTGGTTCTTTTCCTTTATTACCATGTCACAAATTGTACCACCACCAATCCTGTCACTAAAGCAGAAATTTTTCATCAATTGTCTCATATCTGATAAAATAGCATTGGCTATCGATTTACTTCCTTTTTTCTCTGTCCCTTCTCCTTTCTTCCTGCCACTTCCTTTGCTCTGATTCTTACATCTTCACTGAGATTGTTGCAAGAACTCCTGATTGTCACCCTGTCTCCATCCTGGATTAGCTTTAGTTCATTCTTCACAATGCTACACACATGTTTTCTCTAAAACACGAAAGTGATTATGTAGTTCCGTTGCTTGAAATATTTCAATGACTTTTCAGAGTCCTTACATTAAAGGCCAACATCTTTCATAGGGTGGGTGAGTTTGATCTGGCCCTTACTTTTCTGGATGGTTTCCACCCCTCCACATCCTAGATCCTCATTGTATTCTAGACAAAGAAACACTGTAGTGCATGAGATCCCCAAAGGACCTCCTCCAATTTCTCACAAAGGCTCTTTCCCTATTGGCATTTTAACTTTCTGTCAACCGTCTTTATTTTTCAAATGCCTCATTTGGCCTTACTCTTCTAATCTTGAAAACACATAGTACATAATTCTTTCGGTGCATGTTTCACACTTTATTGAAATTGTGTAGCTATTTCTCTCCCCAAGAAGGCTGTGGGCTCCCATATCAGTCTCTTGAACCTTAAGGTTATCTAATCTCAGTGCCCGGCAGCTACTTTACACAGAGTGGACCTTCCATGAATGCCTGTCCACTTCAAATGATTTTCTCTCATCTTCTGGATACTTCTGGAGGTATTTTGCAATCATTAGTATGTCAAGAAAGTATATCACCAGACTTACAGGTCTTTTAAAGATGTCATACACACACACACACAAAATCAGACTCAGTAACTGGAAGCAATGTATTTTAATCTTCCTTATGTTCTGATCCCCAGTGTTAGGTTACAGCCATACTTGATTCAAATAGGAGGTGTGTACCATTTCTGGATGCCAGGGAAAACAAAAACCAAAAATCAAAAAACTCCATGTAGATAATGGTAAACCATAACTCTTTATTCAAAGTTATCCAAATAGTTTTTCCCCATATTCTTTTTTGTCTTGCACATTTTACTCCACACACTCTTTCCACAAACTTAAGGAAAGATCAACATTTTGCTATGATACTCTCCTTTTTCTCCCTTGGTGAATAATTAAAAGTTGCCTTTAGCCATGGCAGCTTGTGTTTGAAATCAGTTCCACTGAATAAAAAAAAAACTTGTCACATAAGACATGTTACTGATTTAAAGACCTCCAAGCAACACTCCAAAATGACCATGGCTGGTTTTCTAAGGTCAGCGGATGACGTGCATCCCTAAGGGTTAGTGTGAGAATAAGGTCCTCGCATGGTATTAGAAGGAAGAATACAGTACTGTTCTCCAGAGTTGGCATCAATGTCAAGTTTTAGTTACATGTGATTCTCAGATACTCTCTGGCACTTTCTAAGGAGATGGACATTTAAGTAAACCGTAATCACTGATTTTTTAAATGTTTTTTTATTATATTATGTTAGTCACCGTACAGTACATCCCTGATTTCTGATGTAAAGTTCGATGATTCATTAGTTGCATATAACACCCAGTGCACCATGCAATACGTGCCCTCCTTACTACCCATCACCAGTCTATCTAATCACTGATTTTTGATGGGTATTGAATGTTACTCACTATCTTCCAGGTTGTTTTAATTGTGTGCATATTCCTCTATTATACATTTAAAAAATGTCTTTAGGTCTGTCTTTTAGTGAACCTTAAAAAAAAAAATTAAAGTCCATGCATGAGTCTGCCTGAAGAGAATAGTATTACATGCACTTGAGAATTCTGACCTGGTGCTTTTGACAGTTTCTAATGTAATGAAGACTACGTTCCCAGGAAAACATAACTAAATACAGTCTAAGGAGGACAAATAAGTAGAGATTATAAGGATTAGAGCTGAACAGAGTTTTCATATTTTCAAAAATGAATGTGTTTCTGTGGCTGTATTTACATTTAAACAAAAATTATATTCTATTTTCTATTCCTTTTTCCTATAATCAAGTGTTAGCAGTATACAGAAGAATACATTAAAACAAAGTATACATACATCCATATTATATGTGTACATATACATACAGATACACATATTTAATATAAATAAATTATAAAATTAATACGGGTTTGATGGAGAAAATATGAATATGTTAGAAACTTCTAAAGATAATAAAATTCTTAATAACTCTACCACCTCAAAATTTGCTGCAAATATCTTCTTTCAAATATCTTTTAGTTCATTCTTTTTGATATAATTCTGTTGATCTTTTTCTTTTAATTATAGACACATTAAATAATTGATATTAAATATATATGTATTTTCATATTATAATATTAATTTTCATACATTATTGAAAATATTAAATTACCATTTAATGTATCATTTGACATAATAAACTATAATTTATTTAGTCCAATTAAAATTCTACTTATTTTATATATAATCCTGTATGATCATTGTTATATATGAATTTTTACATAAAAATTTACCTAAAATTGATCTAAGCCATGGATCACTGGGTCAATGAAAACTAAAATTTTTAAGATTCTTCGGACATTGAAAAAATATTTTTCTAAGCATGCTATGTTATACTAGTTGTCTTCCATTTATAAGTTTACCTTCAATGTGACATTCTTAGGTGTTCTAAGCAAAATCTTTTTATTTTTTAGTTTCTTTATTCATCTTTGTCTTTTAAAGTTTTGCAATTGATCTTTTATTAATGATTTGAAGAATCTTTCTTTTGTTAGAAAAAAAGAGAGAGAGAGAATGAGTACACATGCCAGATGGGGGAGAGGCTGTGGAAGAGGGAGAGAGAAACTTAAGCAGGCTCCAAGCTGGGCGCAGAGCCTGATTCAGAGTTCACTCCTGTGATTCTGAGCTGAAATCAAGAGTCAGATGCTTGACGAACTGAGCCACCCAGGTGCCCTTAATGAATCTTTTTCATTGCTTGTAAAGCATAGTGGTTTTGAAATGCTGGTAAGCTATGTCCATTTCCCACTTCACAAAATATCTTCACTGACATGCTTTGCACCTTTACATTTTTAATATTTTCTGAGTTCCAAGTTCCATTCAGAAATAAAGAAAGGCATTAATCTGTGATTTCTTCCAGTCTTAAATGACTTCACTTGCACACTTCATTCTTTTATATATTATTTAGGTCAATGATGTGAGTTGAAAAGCAATTTTTTCCCAATAGCTTAATTTTCGTGGAATAATTTCCTTTTACGAAATCCACATAATGCAGTTCATTCCTGGCCTCTTAATTTTTTTCCAGAATCATTACTTCGTGATTATATTATTGTTGGCTTAATACTATTTTAAAAAATCTACTGGTGTACTTCTACCCATTGTTATTTTATTAGGAAATTTCCTAAACCTCAAATATAATTTGTCAAGAATTAACATCATTCTGGTGACCAATCTTTTTATTCAAGAACTGACAGTACATAACTCCCAATGTGTTTGATTCTACTGTTAAATCACATATCACATAGTAGTTTTTCAGTTTACTACACTGGCGCTGTTTTTGTCTTTAAAAATATTCTTCCAGTTTCATATATAGTTGTTATTTTTTAACTGTAAAAAAGAGAGAAGGAAAAAGAGAGAGAAGGAAAGAGACTGACTCTGTCTCCTTTAAAAGCGTTCATTAATTGGAGTTCATTGAAATGATTGTAATTCACAGAAAGTTCTGGAATGTTGGAGAACTGGGCTGGGATGATAGAAGCAGGAGCTGTTAAGAATCACTCATGACTAGAGGCAAAACAACAACACAGAGACAGTCTTGCTAACAGGTAGCCACTGTCATTAATACCTGGATGCCTCAGGTGGCACTGTTACTGCCCCTGGCAAAGGTGTGTGAAGTTGGGGATGCCTACTGTGTTCACCTGTGCCAGCGTTGCAGGAGGAGCTATTTGTTTCCAACACTGACAGGTATCTATCACAAAGACCCTTGTAGAAGGGAATCACAAATATAGAAATGAATTTCAGATTCGAGATTTGTTTACCTTATCCACCCAGATTGTCTTGAACGAGTTTTGCATTTTGTGGCATAAAATTGTAGGATTTTTGTCCATTGTCCATTCATTTCACTTCTTGTCTCCTCATGATCAATTAATCACTTTAATATGCTTGTGGGCCTATCTACTTTGATTAACCCTCAGTCTTTGTTGCCTAATACCTCTATAATAACTTGCTTCTGCCAATTAAGTGTTGCTCCTTGGCCTTTGTCACTTTAGAATCACATTATCTTCAACGACATCCATGGATATATCACTAAATTCTTCCCCTATATGTTAGTTATCTATTGCTGCATAACAATTTACCCCAAAAATATTTAGTGACTGAACATAGGTGATAGTTCAATAACTACATTAAACACCATAATTAATAGATACAAGATTATCAGTGCTCCATTCTGTACTACTAAACAGGTGTTACTGCACATAAAAGTAAATACGTTTGATAACCAAATTCCCATGTTTCCATTTCTTCCAGTATTGTACGAATACTTTTGGACAAAAATTCCATATTTGTCAGCATTTTTGGGTGAAGATTGTAGGATTCACTGTAGTAAGAGTGAGTATTGAATGATCCATAAAATCATTGAAGGTCCTAGAGGAAAGGCTCTAGGCTGAGCTTTCAGGATCAATGTCACGAACCACATGCAGAACTGCCATGACAAAGTAGGTGCTGACCTTGGAGCTGTGTTATCTCTGCCATGACTTGAATCAATAAAATGAATATCTCATAATCAATGGATTTCTTCTTGGAGCTCATTTCTGAATCAGGGGCTCATGCAACTGTGTCTTGCTGGCAGAACCAGTCCTGTGTTTATAACTTAACATCCACTGAACCTCAAATACATAATTTCTGAATTTTTAACCTTGAAAAAGTATGTTTTATAATGTAATAAATTCTCAAAATGTAGAAAATGTACCCTGAATTTTGGGGGAGACTTAATGGTATATGGCCACTGCAAGGCTCATTTTCTCTCCCCACTCTCTCCCTTGTTCTTTCTCTCTCAGTTATAATTTCCTGATGTTATCATATTTATTTAATATATCTTGAGGCTATGAAATTTGCCTGGAATTTATATTATCCATATGAAATCACTTTTTGATGTAATAGATTTATTTGATTATGCTTTGATATTAATATTGCCATCACTATTTTCTTTCATTGTGTTTGTCCAATATAATTTTGACCCTCATTTTATATTTATGCTTGATAGGTCATTTTTAAAAATGTCTCATAAACATGAAGTCCCTTGATGTTTATTTTTTAATCCAATCTGTGAGTCATTTGAGGAAGTTATTTTCCTAAATGAAGCTTTCATTTATAAACTACATCATTAATTTAAAGTCCTTCAAAGTTTAATCTGCTAGTTGCTGCATCCATCAAAATTTTAATTCCGAAATCTTATTTTTCCTCCCCATTGAATCCTTATCAAAACTAGATTGTCCTTTTTCATGACATGCTGCTTTGATTTCATAGCATCCTCTTGAAAGTTGTTGAAAACACAAAGTCATTTTTCAAAAATTGTGTTTCCCTTCTTGCAGTAAGTCTATTACAGAAAAGTCATTATATCAAAATTTGAAGGAATTGGATGCTGACCTTATACTGCACTGCGGAATTCCTTCATATTTCTCTATTTTCTGCCCTTATTATTTTATTAGTTGAGACAAAGGGAATTAAATTCACTAAACTAATTAGATATATGGAAGAGGTGAGGAAATAAACCGTGTACAGGAAAGTCGCCCAGAGCAAAGTAAGGGCAGGAAGCAGGATCATCCTGTGTTGAAAGGAGCCTTGGGTGGGGGTGGGGTGGTCACTAGTCCTGTAGCCCAAAATGTGCAGAAGAGACATGGTCCTGCTGGAGCTGCCACTGAAAAGAGAAAGAGAGAAATGCTTGACTTCTTTCCTTGGGCTCCCCATTTGCTTTCTATGCCTCTTACTGGTCTAAACAGGGGAAAGGTAGTGACACAGGAGTCTGGGAAATGCAGCCAGAAAGGTTTATCTTTTCTTTTCTAAGAAAAGGGAGGAGAAAAGAGAGAGAGAGAGAAGATACAGGATCAAGGAGACACTGTCCACCTGTTCTACTAGTCACAACATTCTCCAGGCATCTATCAACTTTAATTTATTATACAAGTCTTTACACTGCCACTGAATCTGAAGCAACTTTGTGCCTTTACGATGAAGCCACTTTTATCCTCTTTGTAGCAAAAAGAGACTCAACGTCTCAACAATCATGAGTTTCTACTTCTAATCATGGCAAAGCTTATTTATTTATTTATAGTTTATTTATTTATTTATTTGAGGGAGAGAGGGAATGTGAGTGGGGGGAGGGGCAGAGGGAGCAGGAGAAGCAGACTCCCCACTGAGCAAGGAGCCAGATGAGGGGCTCGATCCCAGGACCCTGAGATCATGACCTGAGAAGGCAGACACTTAACCGACTGAGCCACCCAGGCAACCCTTGTGGTGAAATGCTTCTAGAGTCCTAAACATTCTACCAAGAGTAACTATAAAACTAAACAAAATATAAAAAATGTGTTTGAAAGCATTAGAGACTTAATAGAACAGCACAGACTGAAGGGGCCTAGGGAACAGATAAAAGGGAAGTGCAGAGAAGTGAACCTGAAAATGTCACTACTTTTTCTTCCAAGGCATTTAGTAATTCTCAAAAAACCTGAGAGGCTGCATAAATGAGAAGAGCTTTCAGAGGTCTTAGGAGGCTGGAGGGTCAATAATCTCACCAAGGAGAAGGGTCCTAGGAAATACCTTAAATTTTCAATTGTTTTTTGCTAAAAAAAAGAGCAGGAAAAAGTAAAAACAGCTAGTCTTCACTAAGCCTGAAGGCCTCTGCCATAATGAGGGAGTCTCTGGATGAGGTTATCTGACGTCCACCTTAACTGCCTGCCAGAACCAAAAATGAAATCTCTGGAAAAAAACAGTGACATATATAACTGAAAATTATCTCTAAAACATTTCACTCATAATGTCTAGCATCCAAATAAAATTACCGATATGCCAGGAGAGAAAACTAAATGATCAGAGAAGAGGAGTGGTGGGGAGAGTGAGAGAGAGAAAAATAGAAATATACCCATAGGAAATCCAGAAATTGAAATGAATAGACAAAGGTTTTAATTTAAATGGATAAACAGATTACAAAGATGAACTAAAAATGAACAATAATGGAAAATATAATAAAAAATAAATAGGAATTCTATAACTGAAGAAAGTTATCATGTAATTTATGTCAAAGTAGATAAGTTCAACAATATTTAGATACAAGAGAAGAAAGTATTATTGAGTTAGAAGCCCAGGAAAAAATAGTAAGTCTGATACCTGAAGAAAAAAGAAAAGATGAAGAGCGTAATCTAATAGTATGAGAACTGGAAGAGAGGGTGAGAAATTTGAATACAGGCATAGTTAGAAGTCCCAGATTGAAACACAGAGATGCACTAAGTAATGGAAAGCCAAAGAACAGTCAACAATGTGAAAAAATCTAAAAGAATATTGTTGTTTAACATAATTTCTTATAAGATTAAAACTATATAGTGTACATAGAATTAAACTACATGACAATAATAGCGAACAAAGTGGGGGTAGGTGGATTTGGAGTTTTCTCAAACTTTCTATGGTCTATATCATGACAGAAGTATGAGTTATTATTAGATTTAGTAAGTAAAGGACTTATGTTGCAATCCTTAAGGTAACTACTAAAATAATAATAGTGTTTATTAACAAGTTAATGGAGAATAATAAATGGAATAATTTTAAAAAATATATTCCAAAGAAGGCAATAGAGATGTAAGAAGAAACATGGAACAGGTGGACAAATTAAAAAAAGGGGTAAGATAACATATTTAAACCCATAAATGATTATATTAAACATAAATAGACCAAATACTCCAGTTAAAAATGATGTCAATTTTGGGGGGAAAAACACAACTATAGATAGACTTTAAAAGCTGGCACAGGTCAGCCTGGGTGGCTCAGTTGGTTAAGCATCTGACTCTTTATTTCAGCTCAGGTCATGATCTCAGGGTCCTGGGTTTGAGCCCCACGTTGGGCTCCACACTGGGCTTGGAGCCTGCTTAAGATTGTCTCTCTCCCTCACCTTCTGTCTGCCCCCCTCCCCCTATAAAAATTATAATAGTAATAATAAATAAAAGCTGTCATAAATCCTTAAATATCCTTAAATAATCCTTTCTGTACCTTAAAGGTACAGAAAAGTTGTCAGTAAAGGGGTATAAAAATATATATCATGCAAACAGCAACCAAAGAAAAGCTGGTGTTCTGTCTTAAAGTTGGGCTAAATAAATTCAGTGAAACAGTAAGTACTAGAAATACAAACATACACCAATGGTAAAAAATCAAACCAGCAGGAAGACTTGAAATACTTAAAACAAGATTTACAAACTTGCTGTAAACGTGTACCTACCTTGTGCAGAAAACTGCAACTGATAATTGCAAAAATGCACATTGCCTTCAAATACACGTGAACTCATCACAATAGATACTATGTTGGACCATAAACACACATCAAGAAATTGCAAAGAATTAAAATCACACGTAAAACGTGCTCCAATAATGGTGGAATTAAGCTGAAAATCAGTAAGAAAAATGTAATTGGAGAATATTTAAATGTTTGAAAGTTAAGCAGCACACTTCTATATAATCCATGGGTTAAGGGAAAAAATAACTGAAAATTAGAAAAAAAATGGAAACAATTGATTAAAAAAACCCCCACAACTCTGTAACTCCTCTCGTGCCTTCAGAGGCTTGACGTGATGTTCTCATTTTCTCCCCTTACCTTTTGAGTTTCATCAAATCTGCTGTGTCTTGAGGCCTAATTTACGGTGGCTTTCCACATAGCCTAGACTTGATAGTCTTCTCTATTTGTAGGTCCCACTCAAAACTAGGAACCTTATAGATTATTGGTAAAAGGGTCCAGAGAACACACACAAATTTATAGTATATGTTGCCTCCAAAAAAAAAAAAAAAAATCCAAGGAGCCCCCCAGGTGTTATATATTCGGTCAGCATTAGTGCAAGATGAGACAACTCATCTCTTTTTAGGGGTGATATGTTGAAAGTCAAAGACCATCTGCTCCCTAAAATCTTTCTTAAAGTGGCAGGCCTCTGCATTTTGTGTTTTTACTCTCCCTCTGGGCAAACATATGTCAAGCTAGTACATCTGGGTGTTTCCCCTTCCTGCACACCAAGGACAATCAGCGAGGTGGAGCAAATTATGTTCAGTGGGATGTCGATTACACGGAAGTTCTGGGGACTTTATTTTAATAGTAACAGGAAAGTTGACATATCCCTGAGGGAAGATAGTGAAATTGTCGTAATATCTCTCCCAGCTGAAGGCAAGCCGCTCTGATCATCTTTGATGATTGGTGTGGGGAAAAAGGCATTTTGCAGGTCAACAGGGGTATATCAAAGCAAAGCATGTGTTAATTTGCTGTACCAAAGATGCGGTGTCTGTCACAGCAGCTGCAAATGGAGTGACTATCTAATTATATTTACAATAATCCACACTCATTGTCAAGATGCATCTGACTTTTATGACAGCCAAAGAGGTGAATCAAAGGTAGGCTTGATAGGATTCCTATCTGTTTGCAAGTCTTCGATGGCAGCATTAATTACGGTGATTCTCTGGGGGGGGGTGGTGATATTGCTTATCCGTGACAGAGCTGATAGAGAAATTCAGTTCCATGGATTTTCCCTTGGCCTCTCCTACTTTACTGGCCCTCACACCATAGGTAAGAGAGCTGGTATGGGGGGAAATTCTGCCAGTTTCTGATTATGAATGTTGCAACTGGTCCCAGCTGGAGATGGATTTGGAGCAAGTCTGCATTTATTACCTGGGTTTCATAACACTGCACTCCAACATGTGAGCCAAGGGGGCATTTCAGTGTCTTAGGAATCACATCAACTCAGAGCCAGTATAAAATCTTTAAAATTGTGACCATTTCTTTCCCTTCAGTGTCCATTTGTCATATCAAATAGCCTCTGGTCCTTCTGGAGAAAGATTTAAGTATATTCTCGAGCAAGACCCTTACTCAAGTAACAGTCTGTTTTATAGTCAAGGGGCTTCAGATCAGTGAAGGAGTGACTAATGGTCTAGTTTGCCCAGAACTAGAGGGTTTCCCAGGATGTGGGATTTTCAGTCCTAAAGCTAGGAACTGGAATGATTGGTCCCCCTATCTTTGAATTAACTTTGGCTGGGGACTGGGGGAAAGATCCTAACTTCCTCTTGTGGTGACACACATTGGGTTTCTCTTCACCAAACCTAGATCTTTTCCTGTTGGATCTGGTGATAAATCGATAGGCTGCACATCTGTTTATTCCTGGGGACTTCTATTCCCCTAACTACCAACACAGACCTATGTGTGTCAAAGCTTTCTGTTTACCACTTCAGCACTGCTGCCTGCTATGGTCATTGAAATCACAAGGTCTAGAACACTCAGACTCCAGTCTCCCACTCTCTAGGATCCCATTATTATCAATGAAATCGAGGACCTCGATTCCACCGCAATTCAATTCCACTTTTATCCTTAACCTAGGGGTGTCACCATGGAACTTTCCAGAAATACTGGTCTTGTCCTCACAATTGCATTTATCAATTCTTTGTAAAGGGAAAGTCTTCTGAGCACCCTCAGGATACACTGTGGCGAGAGAGGGAATGAATTGCGCTTACCAGATCCACTCCAACGCCACCATCTCCCTAACACTTAACTGCCTTCCTCTACGTTATGCCAGGGAAGTCCCAGCATTCATGATCTCGTTCACGTAAACTTTTGAACCCAGCCTTCAACAGCCAACAGAGTAAAGAGATAAAATTCCAACTTCTCTAAATTCAGAATGAAATTTAGCGTAACATTATATTACATTTGGCTTCATCCAAAATGAAATTTGTCCCCTTTGAGAGGCTCTATGAATATAGTACATTTTCCTCCAAGTATGTATAGATAAAAATTAACAATATTTTGGGATTCCTGTGCTACGTGTCATATCCTCCCGGAGGAAACCTATGTTCTCTTCCTGGGGCATCTTGGAAATAACTCTTGTTATTGGTCTTGAGGCAGTGACAGATTACGGGGTAGGCTTGAGCAAACTGTGCCGGGTGAGGTAAGGAAGTATTATCTATTTAAAGGAAGGCTAATTGTCTAACAGTGATGTTGTTGTCCATTCTGTTAGCAAGAAGGATGAGGAAAAGCAGGCGGTGCAAGCTTCTCAGCTTTGTCCAAATGCACACATTGTCCCCATCCCAAACCTCAGGATCCTGCTACTTCTTCATAAATGTCATACACTGAAGCGATAATGTCCCAATATTAACATAGGGGCTGATGCTGTTGTGAAATCAACTTATATTTTATTTATGCTTCCGTACATTTAAATTTCTGTTTGAATCCTCAGCCACATCTTTCTTCCCCGTAGATTTGGGAGAATGATACGTTCTTTCACATTTATCATAGAAGTTCTCTTGTACCCTAAGCCTGATTTAAACAGTTTATACACATGAGTGTAATGATTTTTTTTGTCTGCTCTTCTTCACCTTTAGAAATGGATAGCAGCCCTCTGCACTTGTCATTATCCATATTACCATAAGATACCATTACCATTACAACAGCAAAGCCTCGAATTTGGCCAGCTTTCCATCTCAGCATCTGTAGATGATGATTTAAGTAAAAATGATGTCACCGCTTGCCACACATTACCATTATCCCATTTGCCATCTGCAAGTGCATCAGGAATGTGTTCATATTCAAATAGCAGTTAAGCTCGGTGCTAGAATCCTATCATAAGAGGTATTTTTCCAGGACTACTGCTGACAAAGTATAACAATTAGTGTCAAACCAAGAAACACACTGACTCTCTGAATATTCTAGATTAAAGGGATTTAATTTAGGAAATTGGTAACAGAAGTGATGGAAGAGGCTGACAATCCGATTAGGGGACAATGAAGCAACCCATAAATTAACAATAGCAGGTTATCAGAACTACACTTGACCCAGGGGGAAGAAGCAAAAACAAAAACAAAACAAAAACAAATCAAGAAGGGCTCACCACGCGGAAGCAAAAAGTATGGCAGACCTGTTAGACTGATGTTTGAGCCATGGATGGTATGTGGACTTTTCTGGAAACCCTGCACAAAAAGAGGAGAGAGAAAAATACCCTTATTTCTCCCTTCCTTCTACCTTCTGATTTTTCTTAAATGCCTGTGAAGAGCCAAACCTTGCCCAACGCTAGCTGACAGAGTTGGAAATCCAAACTTTGTATGGGAAGAGTAAGAACAACTTGGAGAACAAACAGCTGATATCTAGTTCAATGGAACATGTAGTGGCAGGAGGGAATGAAAGAAAAGTCAAAAAGAATAGCCTGGAGTGACGCTGATGGTGGGGGCAGGGAGGAGCTGTTGCTGGTAATGGGGACAGTCTGTAGTAGCGTGAAACCAGAGCGAAGAGCATATCTGTCACATTTGTGACTACCCATCCCAACTACAGATAATGGATAGCATTCCCAGAAAAAGAAAATCACTATAGCATTTTCTTTCTTTAGACCTCTATTGAAAAAGGCACATCTCTGGACCTACCAGTAGCTGTGGTCTCTCTGCACTTAAGGTAGCAGACAAGACACATCTAAGAGAAAACGTAAGGCATTTCATGGCTTTGGGTGAATCTCTAACGTTAAAGCTTCATCGAGAGAGAAGATACAGCATTGAGAATATCCAAATAATAGCCAAGCTACTCCATCCCTTAAACCAATTCAAACCATGGGATTTATCACTCTTGCTGTTCCAGGACAAATTTCCACAGTCCGAATTCTTTGCTCTTCCAAAGGACACTGGCATGTCTGCTGGCATTGCAAAAACCAGCTGTCAGTGGTCCCCCCACCCAAGGAAAGAGAGAATCCATTTATGCTTCTTGGATTATCAGTAAAATTTAGGGAAGAAGAGATTGATGTCATTTCTCATGGCACAGTTTTGCAAGAGCTTAGAGCTTTGTGTTTGAACCTAAATTTAGTTTCTTATTTTTAATGTGGATAATTCCTTTGTGACATATCCTAAATTGTTTATATATAGTTTATGCCTTATACTCAAAATAACATATGGGATGTCATCTGTTAGTTCTGAAAAGTTTGACATTAATGAGTATAAAATAGCAAGACAAAGTTATATCTCTTATGATCAAAACTATGAAACAACTTACCATGTGCATGTAAAAAAAAGTCTGGGTAGAAATGCAGCCAAAAAAACCAAAAAAAAAAAAACCAAAAAAAACCCAAAAAAACAAAACCAAAAACAAAACAAAAACAAACCCAACACAAACCCAAAATCAACAACCCAAAAAACCAAACCAAAAAGAAAAACCTTTGAAAATTATTGGATAGTTAGAATATAAGTGATCATTTTCTCTTTTGACAGTTCTTTTTATTTTCTTCTTATTCTATAATGAACATGTGTTATTACAGTGTTGTGTATAGATTTTATTAATAAAAGTAAATATTTGAGTTACCAACTTTCAATTTTTACTCTATTTTCAGATAACATGTTATCTCCCTGTCACTCCTTAATAATTTTGTTAAATTTTACATAACAATTCCTTCTTACACTCATTTTAACTGATATGTCAAGATTATATATTATTGTAATAGGACCATGCACTAGTCCTGTCTAAAACTTGATACTATTTATAAATGAACTCCAGGAAAACATTATTTGAAAGAGGATACAGTCTCGATGACTATAAGTGCAGCTTATATTTTAAAAATTGTTGAACTGATGATAACAACTGAATTTGCCATAGGAACTTATATAAAAAATGATTATTTATGAATACAGTTTTGGAGTCTGAATAAAGTTGTAATATCTTTGGTGCATGGATATAATGATTTATAACTTCCTTTTGTTCAGTCGGAATGTTAAGAATCTGTTACACTTATACAAAAAGAATCTAGTACACTTATGATATCAATTATGTTACCAATATCTAAGAATTTTTCCTAATTTTTATTATTTATCATGTGATAACATTACTGTGTCACTCCATTGTTCCCAATTAATAAAAATCACTAAAATGAATCTTATAATTGGTGTTCCCAAGGTCACACAGAAATTGAGTAGTAAATAGGAAGGTAAGGCTGTTAAATGTCCAATTGCCAGACTGCTCTCCTCTCAAATTCTCCCAGGAGACTAGATAGCCTGGAGGATTTTCATTAATTTCAAAATCACACTGGGGTGATGGAAGTTTTTACTCTCTAATGACATGTGTTGGGCTCTGTGGAATGAAAGGGATGCCTCGGTTGAGTTCCAAAAGCATGGATGTCTTTTTCACAAGCCCCTAGTTTCAAGAGAGGGGTTGAAGACTGTCAAAAGTAAATAATCCCTTTGCACTCTGAGGTGATTTCTCTTGGTCAGGTTTAGTCATACCAACAGATCAATGTACAAAAATGTTCACTTTCATAACCTAAGCTTTTATCTGGGGATAAAACCTGGGGAATTGATTTCTGATGATGAGAATCTGGCATTTTTCTGAAAATAACAGGCTCTTAGCAACGCAAATCCTTGCTAGACAAGGACCACCTCCCTCTTCCTCATATAGTGGTGTCAAATGTAAATAAAGTCATGTGATGCCTGAATCACTACGTATTGACCTTTTCTTCTGATGCCAACAGACAGCGTATTATTTTCAGTCTCAGACTGGCTCAACTGACTGAGCAACAGATCAAAGACTTCGCCTCCTGAGGTTAAAACACTAGTGTTTAGGGCTGCTCCTTTATGGCCCCGAGTAAATCAATTAACCTTCCTGCTCCAGTTTCACTCATGGGTAACAGAAGTCAAAGCAAGACTCTGCCTCTACCCATAATACCTTCATCAGGAATCACACACACGCACGATCACACACACACACACACACACACACACACACACACACGCACGTGTTTACATGATGCCATTCATGCAGCATTTGTTCTAAGTATTGCTGATTTTTCTCTTAGGTGTTAAAAGTTAATGCTGCAAATAAAATTCCCCAAGAATAACTCGTGTTCATAGTCAACATGGCATTAACAGAGGAGAAAATGAGAGCATTTGCTGCATAAAAGGCACGACTGCTTTTGTCAGTTCCTTCAAATTCCATATAGAATTGCATTGATCAAGGGAACTGTTGTGAAGTGTCAGAAAATCCTATGCTGGGGAGAAAGCAAGTCCCATTCTCCCAGGATCTGTCACTTCACATTTGAATTTGTTGAAACATTCTTCCGGAATGTATGCAGGATCATTCCAGGGTTTATGGAATGGTTATGCGAAGATGGGCTGGATCGGCTGAAGACCTGGGTCTCGTCCAGGTTCGCCTCAAAGTGTCACAGACGAGCCTGTTTGATAGCAAAGTTTAAAGGCATCTTCCTTTGAAGATGCCACTGCTCTGTTTCCTTATATCCATATACATAATGCATTTGTTTTCCTTTGTCAGCTTCGAGAATGTGTCCTTATTCCCCGCTCTCCGCTTTGGGCCTGCCATGACTTCTCGAACGACAGCTCGTGGCAGCTCACATTAGCATCATTAGGAGACCAATGATGTGCTTTCTCACCGGGGCCCTGTCAAGGTTTCATCCCAACTTTGTAGTTTACACTTCTGTGATTTGTGTAGATCCGCTATCAGCAGAGATGCGGCAGTTGGAAAGACACGAACAAAGAGAAGCCTTCACTCTAAAATAAGAAAACATCACATTTACTCTCAAATTTACTATGGTCCAGATTACATAAGAACACCTGGTGATTTCTCAGTATAAAATTTTTAACAGAGTTATCAATTAGATATATGACTTCTGAGATTTAGATGTAATATGGATTTTACTTTTTTCTAAAGAATGAAAAAGTCACAGGATTGAAAAACTAACCTGTATACAAAATGAGTACAAAATCAAATGTTCTTTATAAAGCTAACGAACTAGATTAAGTGAGAAAGTATCTATATTTTCTAAGAATATCTTTTTTGCTTGGAATACTATTATTATTAGGTCTTCAACCCAAGAATATTCAAAGAAAATTACAATTCTCAAATGTCATAGTTTTGATAGTGTTTCCCTCCCAATAACCTTTTGTTTAATTTGCAAAATCTGGATACATGATAATGACCCATAATTACCATATTCTAGCTGGTAAATTATTACTCTAACTTCACTTGGCTTTTACTGTTAAATTTTCTTAACCTTTGCAAAAACTCACACATCTGTGTATATAACCAGATAATAAGTCCAGAAATATTATTTCGGAGGGTTCCAGAATATCATAATTTTTTTCTGGACAATACTGAGATTTGCTTGTTTCTCCCTACAGCATCTAAAACAAAGAAATGTTTGAAAAAGGTATTGTGTAAATAAAAAAAAAATTATAGACTAAACATTTCTTGTATACTAAACACTATTAAAACTAAAATTGTAGACTGAACAATAGGTGACCCCCAAGGATGACAAAATCTTCAGATCCTCTCTTTCTCCCTCCCACAGGAGGTGATCTTTCTGTATGCTGAATGAAGACCATGCTAGGAGGCCTGAGTGTAGAGACCTAACTACTGAACTTATTTTCATTCTACGTAAGATACCCACTTATTATGAAAGATAATGATAATTTGTAAAATACATAAAATGTGAAACAATTTCGTCAACATGCATTATTTGCTGTTTCTCTAAAAAACCAATTTGCAAAGGAAAGAAAATGTTGATAAAAATCAAATGTCTGAAGGCCTGCATTAGATTCTATTATTTGTGTTATAGGGATATGGGTGTGTTTCTTTCTTTCTTTTTTTAATTTTAGAGAGAGAGAGAATCAAAGCGGGGGTGGGAGTGAGGGGGGAGCGGAGAGGAGGGAGAGGAGCAGAGGGAGAGAGACAAGAGACAGTCTCAAGCAGGCACCGTGATCAGCAGGAGCCCATCACACCACTGGATCTCACAAGCCTCAGATCATGACCTGAGATGAAATCAGGAGTAGGACCTTTAACCAATTGAGCCACCCAGGCACCGCTGGTTGTATTTCTTATCTCACAAAATTATTGAGAGGTTTAAATGAACTACTGAATACAAAATTGTTCAGAGGAAGAAAAGGAGTATTTAAATAGAAACATTGTGTTCCCTGCATTCCTGTTTTTCAGTCTCGGGGGTTTGGTGTTCTTTTCTTTCTGTACGTGTACATTTGTATCTGTGCTTATTGGTCTGTTTCTGCGAGTTTGTTATGGTTTTATACTCACCTGATGGTAAACTGCAATTTACTAGTGACAATTCTACTACTTGCGTATTTCAATCAATGAAATAATTCAAGTAGGAATTTAATAAGCTTATTCTATTTGCTAAATATTTTTATAGTTTAATGTCAATCTGACATCAGTCCTAAGCACCTATGAGAGACATTTAAAAAGTGTAATGTAAAATGGCTCTAGCTTTGAAGGTAAATTACTTTAAGCACAATCTGTTTTATAAGTGGGTGAGGAAGATCCTGGTGTAGAGAAAGGTACATTGTAAAGAAATGAGACAAGTCCCTGGGTTCTGCTTCTAAGGACTGTAAGTGACTAACTTGAGCGAGCTTCTGTGCATTCTTGTTTGCTGGCATAAAAAGGACCATATTACCTGCTCCTACAATAGCTTTCAAATAAATAATACATACAAACCTATAAATTAAAATTAATATAATATGTTCCTTAGATTTCAACAAGGTTTACAGGAAATTTCTAACAAGGCAGGAGCTTCAATATTTGAACTTCATTTCTGGTTTTCATAGTTTAAAAATTGTACATTAATATCTTACTGTTAAGTATGTACTTTGCACAAAAATAGAACAAAAACATTTCATAACTAGGCAGAATATTTGAATAATTATGCAAATGTCTGTATCAGTGTTTATTTAGAAATAAGCACTTCACTTTAATTTAATAACTATTTATTAGGCACATTCATTGATTGAACTAGACACTAAATGTGATTCTGAAGATGGATAAACACAGCCTTTCAAGATTCTCTTGGTACAACAAGAGAAATTGAGAAATAATAATAATAATGATAATGATAATTGAGACAGGTACAAAGTGTGTAATTATCACCAATTTTTACAACCTGCTCATTGTTCCAAACCACATCATATTCTGCTGGATTATATAACAGCTTCCCAACAGATCTACCTTCAATGACTTCTGCCCACAGTCCAGTTCTAAAGCAGCCAGAAGAATGCTGTCAAAAACATGTCAAATCACAGCATCACTCTGCTCAAAACCCACAAGACTTCCTATTCTCTTGGAGTAAACTTAAGTCATTATAAGGGCCTGCAAGATTCTACAGCCGGCCTCTACAACCCCTTAACTGAGTGCATTAGTCTCCACCTTCCTGAATCCAATGGCACTGGCCACATCCTCGCTCCTAGAACACACCAGACACATTCGAGACTCAAGGTTTTTAATTCCTAGCTTTCTCAGCCTGGGTTACCCTTCTCCTAGCTATCTCCTTGCTTTACGTCCTCATCTCCTTCCAATCTTTGCTTATGTATTTGCTTTGCAATAGGCATGACCATAACCACCCCATGTATGTTATACTTCTCTATTCACCTTTGCTCCTTGTTTTTCCCTTCCCCTGCTCTGTTGTTTTCATAACACTTAACATGTTTTAACATTCTCTATAATACCATGCAAATATTTATTCAACAGGCTTAGAGTATTGTAGAGATTAGATTGTTTGTTTTCTTTTCCTATTCCTGACTACTTCCTGGAATATACAAGTTACTCAAAGCATGATTGCTGAATTAGTGAAAGTCTACAGGCTTAAGTGTAGAAACAATTCTTATGCACAAGGGGAAAAAAAAGGAATTGAAAGATAGTTGGGGAAGATTGTATAAAAGTGGAAGTTTTAATGTGGATATAATCAAAGGAATAAATATGCAACTTGAAAGAAAAAAAAAAAAACAAGTTTCTATCTTTAAGTTACCAAAGTAGCTTCCATAGCATCATAATAAATTCATATTAAAAAGTTTCATGCAGGAGTGCCTGAATGGTGCAGTCGGTTAGGTGCCTGACTCTTGGTTTCAGCTCAGGTCATGATCTCAGGGTCTTAAGATTGAGCCCCATGTCTGGCTCCACGCTTAGCATGGAGTCTGGTTGAGATTCTCTCTCCTTCCGCCTCTGCCCCTCCCCATTCCATGCAGTGTCCCTCTCTCTCTAAAATAAGTAAATAAGTATTTTTAAAAAAGCTTTATGCAGAAGTGAAACAGAACTTATAATTAGGAAGTACTTAACTCAAATACTACTAAGTAAAAACAGTCTCTTCGTCTATTAGTGACATTACTCATATGTTTATTATCATTACATTCACTTATTTAAAAACAAGCTACACGGGGGCACCTGGGTGGCTCAGTCGTTAAGTGTCTGCCTTCAGCTCAGGGCGTGATCCCGGAGTTCTGGGATCATCGAGACCCACAACAGGCTTCTCTGCTGGGAGCCTGCTTCTTCCTCTCCCACTCCCCCTACTTGTGTTCCCTCTCTCATTGGCTGTCTCTCTGTCAAATAAACAAAATAAAATCTTAGAAAAAAAAGAAAAAGAAAAAAAATAAAAAGCTACACAAAATGGGATATAAAATTCCCAATCTTCTGTTAATGCTTTGGACTAGATTATATTGAAAGGCAATCAATATTTTGCATCATGCCTTTAAAGTTAACTCAGTGGAGTGAGCTGATAGAAACAAAGTATATACAATGTTCCAAAACAGAAATTTGATGAAAACTTGAAGGAAGTTTCAGTAGGAAATAAGAGAGTTTGCCACTGTAAACTTTTCAGATATATAAGAACCATCAGTGGATTTTCCCCCACTCCATCTGATCATTAATATTTCTAACCAAAAATAATAGAATTTCTAAATCTCCACTTCACATCCCCCCTAAAAGAATTCAGGATTGAATAATCTGCTTTTGAATTTCATTTCATCATATACTAATTATGAGTTAAAAGTAATTTTTAATTTTCTAAAATAATTATTTCCAGGGGTGCCTGGGTGGCTCAGTCATTAAGCGTCTGCCTTCTGCTCAGGGCGTGATCCCGGCGTTGTGGGATCGAGCCCCACATCAAGCTCCTCTGCTATGAGCCTGCTTCTTCCTCTCCCACTCCCCCTGTCTGTGTTCCCTCTCTCGCTGGCTGTCTCTCTCTCTGTCAAATAAATAAATAAAATCTTTAAAAAATAATAATAATAATAGTTATTTCCAAATTATATGTGGCATTGGTTCATTGTATTATGTTGTTTACTTGAAGAACACATTTCAATGAGAAAAAATAATGGAAATATAATAATCTCAGCTTTTCGTTTTGAATAATGGTTGTTCTGTGTAGAGCCAACTTTTACTCATTCAATTGCTTGTCTAAGAAATGCTTGCTTACAAGTTGATGGACATTACAGTACAAGACGATGGTAAATAATCTCTTTATCTTATTCTCTCATGACTTCATCATCCAAAAGCAACTTAAAATAAACGTTAACACAAATTTACCTAACTTCTTATTTCTCTTATTAAAGAGAAAAATCTGAGCTATTAAAGCCAATGATATTTCTCTAAAATCTTTTATCTGAGACTTTTAACTTCTTTTTCTTTGAAGCAGGGAGAGATTAAGTCTATCACAGAGAACTCATTATTTACAAAATGCCATCAAACAGATTTATGGCAGCATATATATTAAAGGCAACACTGGAAACCCTTTCTTTTAACCAAAGGAATAATTTAACTATGTTCTAAAGTTAATATGAAATCCATTAATTTTTTTTTAAAAAAGACCTATTTTTCCATTCACATAATTATAGTCATGGTTCTTGACCCAAGGGAACTTTTATAACAAATTTTTATTGTTCAACAGCTATACAATAAAATTAAAAGAAATTACCAAGATTTATCCATGAAATGAGGAAATAAGGATTGTAATGAAATAATATATTTTCCCGAGTAAATTCTCACATGGGCCTAGGCTAGAAAACTAAAATATACCAGTGCTTGCTGTGATGTTGAAACACAGTGTTGAAACAAGTGCGCCCCAGTGGTGGACACAGGTATGTTATTTCAGGGGTGCAGACACTGAATGGCCACTGAAAGGGTAGCTTCTCCAAACTGTAAGTGACTCCTCATTGTATTTCTGGAAAAACCGATGTATATTAAAAGTAAAATATACTTGTAAAAGTACTTGGGTTTTACCTGTGTTAAGATCCAGACTCAGCTAAATAAACTTTTCTTGTACGTGAATGGTTGAGAGGACATGGAGACACTGAAAAATATTTTGTTGTGCACAAGCCCTAATTTGCAAACATTAGAGGAGTCCTGCCCCCAACTCTAGGGACAACTAAGACCGCCACACAAGTTTCAGGAAGAAACAAACAGGAAAACACTAACTCCGGGGACTAACTTCCAATTAAGGCTTGAATTTATAGCACGTAAATTAATGGATAGACATTTTAGTTAGAGAAAATAGCAGGGCAGTCAAATGCAGTCAAAAGAGCTTAAGATTGTTACTAATTGCTGAAAATAATTAGTGTTTGGATTGCTACCAGTTCACCTACCTTTTATGATTTTTCTTCTTAACAATCTCCCTCTTTTTCTCTCTTAATCTCTCTCCACATGTGATTACGAACACACACTACATGATATTTATATTAAATCTATGGTATATGTGTCAAAAAACTATAAAATTCCAAGCAAACATCTTGATTTTGATTCTAAGAATAGGTAATATTATCCCTTCAGCCTTAGAGATATTCTAATTCTTCCATTCCTTTATGGTTCAGATCAAGGTGAACCCAAATTTATTAGCAAATCTGACTCATGACCTCTCTGATTTTTTTAAAAAACTACTCTGGAAATTTCAGTTTGCTGGATTCGAATTTACCTCTGAAACCTGATGTTGGAAATATATAAATGGCCATTCCAAGTATATGTTGTCCTCATTTTAGATCCAGAATCACGTAACATAATACAGACTTAATTTATTGCTTCCTGATTTACATGCAGCGTATAATGAGACTAAAAGATCAAAAAGTTCATTGGTATCACGTTTCCTGTACTATCTAACTTCTGCTGCTTAATCTTTAGTCTACATAAACCTTAGTATCCTCTCTTTCAAAAGTCATTTTTTTCACTACGCTGATTATACTATATATGTTATTTGTGTAGGTAATCATTTATAATCTATCTTTTGAAACTGCAATTTCTAAAATAATATTTTTTGTTTCTACAAATGGTTTTTATTAAAATTTTCTTTCACTTCAAAATTTTTAAATTGAGTTCCATGTTAAAAATATATGACCTAATTAAAAAATATATAATACTATTTCAAATCAGTTTACATCAAAGTTTGCCTGGCAAAAATTTTTACATGAATTGACAAAATAGTTTTTGTAACTCACCATTTGAACTTTCTGTATGTGCTTCTGTGCTTGATGTTTTTAAAATCAATGAATAGACAGCGATACACTTTAATTGAAATAACCTTTAAAATAATATCTTTCTCAAAAATGTATTGGCAGAAGTGAAATTTTTTTAAAGAATTTTAAATTTAAAGAATTTTTCTAAAACTACTTTTTATAATGCTATTCTAAAGATGGACAGTAACCATAAAAGCCAGAAAATTTCCTCAGTTAATGAATAGATTCTTCTCATGAAGGAAGCATATGAAACTACAGGCACTTTGGAAGCTCATGGGTGATGCTAATAATGCCAAAGGTTATATTACTGTGTGTGTGTGTGTGTTTTAAATAACTTCTCTGCCATGTCTCTTGTAGAACACTTTGGCAAAGGAAGTATCTGTTGATTAGCACATAAACAATTTGCTTTCAAATTTTTATTTGGTGGGAGAAAAGCACACATTCCAAAATATCCTTGCTTCAAAATCATGTTACTGGATGTCTACTACGATGGCTAGATGTTGGATCCACTCACTCCATGACCGTAGATGGTCTACAAGAACTTCAGAAAGAGGTTCTTGATAAGATTAGAGTTCTGGTCCATAGGCATGCATATTATTTCCTCTATTTATTTGTTTGGATAAGTCTTCTTCGTCCTTAATCTTTCAATTTACGTACCACTTTTCCTAAAAATCCATTAATCTTAATTTGGGTTATTTTCTATTGTTATGGGCTTCCATCTGAATTTTATCTACTTATGTCATTTTGTCTGATTTTGTTATGAATATTGTTTCCTTGTCTGGCTTCTTTTATAGGTTGTAAACTCTCCAAGGGTAGAAGGAATTAAGTGTATCTTAGTTATTGCTCTTTCCCTAATCTCAATCACATTACCTGGCTCAGAGTAATCATTTGCTGAAGAAAAATATAATTAAAAAAAAAAAAAGGACATGGATGGAAGAAAGGAAAGAAGTACAAAAAAAATATAAAGAGTAATTTCTCCATCTTATTTATCATTAAGAGTCTCAAGATGGATTCAGCTTAGGGTTGCTGGCTTTGAGGTTGGTAGAAGTGGTCATGAGCTAAGGAATGCAGATACCCTTAAAAATCTGGAAAAGGCAAGCAAATGAATTTTCTTCTAGAAACTTCAAAAGAAACACAGCCATGTAGACACCTTGATTTTAGCCCTGTGAGACCCATGTGCAAATGTTGACCTCCAGAGCAAGGGATGAGAAATGTGTGTTGTTGTAAGCCACTACATTTGCAGCAATTTGTTACAAAATCAATGCGAAACTAACACAGACTTGACACATTTACTGTCAGGAGATCATCGATGTCCTTTTCTTTTCCATCTCTGTTTATAGTAATATTCGTGCAACCACCAGCCATGTATGCAGGCTCAGTCCCCTGTCTACAGCTTCCGCTTACTTATGGCTGCTTACAGATATTCCTGCCCCTTCATCTCTGCCTCCTGCTGCCATTACGGATGTTCTTTAGCTTTTTCTCTTGACCTCATTTCTTGAACGTGATAATTTATTTGAATCAGCAAATTACCACCACCCTCTGTTTAAAATCTTAATGCCAGTCCATTTCCTTAGCAACAGTTAAGTCTTTCTCCGTAGATTTTTCTAAGTCTAGTAACTAGGGTTAAGGGTCATATAAGAAGTGGTATGTTCACTTTGGGTGAAGAACTAACCAAAAGGCTGATTGCACAGCAGATGTACTGACTTGTACATTTTATCTTATGACGTTACCCTTTGACCTCTTTGACCACTAGAACTTTATCTTTTCTATCTTTGTATCCCAGCAGCCAGTACCATGCCAAATGTTGCATAGCAGATGTTGGATTCATTAAATCCTTTTTGATTGAAGGCAAATTACAAAACACACTGACATACAACTAATATATAGATAGAACATCTCATGGAACTGGTGGCTTCTCCTGCAGCCCTTTGATATGAAGACCTTAACAAACATTGAAAATGATCATTAATTTTCCAATAAAAGTATAAGTCATAACATTGTTATTTGTTAATTGTCCTATTGGCTGAATGAAATATTGTTGAATATACTTCAATGACTACAGACTCCCTATTGCTGGTAATCAGGTATTTACAGCAAAGGTAACACCTTTGAATTGTGTATCTCACTTTTAGTGCGGTCACTTTTTGCTCTAGAACTGCCTGTGTGACTTTTGCATGTATCTTAAATTTCTGCCATTTTGATGAATTACAAAAGGTACCAAATATCAAACTGAGTGGGTTAAATTAATAAGAGTCAAGGGGCACCTGGGTGGCTCAGTCAGTTAGGGGTTCAGCTCTTGGTTTCAGCTCAGGTAATGATCTTGGGGCTGCAGGATAGAGCCCTTTGTCAGGCCCCATGCTCAGCACAGAGTCTGCTTGAGATTTTCTCTCCCTCTCCCTTTGCCCCTCCTGTTCATTCTCCCTCTCTCTCAAATAAATGAATAAATCTTAAAAGGAAGAAAAGTCAAATGGAAAGTTTTTAACATAGCAAGAATAGAGCTGTTTTGCAAAACATACTTGACTCTGAGCCAAGAAAATTACAGTGCATAACATTTTCTGACTTGTTATGATTTGGACCTTCAATCAAAAGTCAGTATCTTGGCATCAGAATGTAAGAGTGGTGTCTTCACATAGATTGAAATGGCTTCATAAAGATGGACTAGTCAGAAACAAATGGGAAGAAACTTGATATGAAGGGGAAAAAAGAATTCAGTTACAAGATGGGAAGCTATTGTTTGCAGAAATATGTCAGGAGAAGATGGAGAGGTCAAGCTGCCTTTATTAAAAACTGTTAAGAATTAGTTGCTGATTTATTAACAGGTCTTCAAAAATAATACTCTGCTGATTGTAATAAGGCTTAAGCTACCAATGGTGATACTGATTTCTTCTTGTTTGTAAATTAAATTGGAACAGGAAATAATCAACCAAATATCCCAGTAATAAACTCTCATTTATTTAGGGGCAACATGGATTAATGTTGGAAACTAAGAGCACCAAAATCTCATCCTTTTGAAGATTGCAAAATATTACCTAAGAAATTGTCACCTGTAGTTTTGGATGAAGCTTTTCCCAATTTCCTTGTGAAATGTATCAGAAGAGGTAACAAAGAAGGAAATCACAGTCCCACAGAAAAACAAAATAATGATTAGTCTAAAAACCAGAATCTGGAAAGAATCAGCATGATAATTAAAACAAAAAAGTTCAATTGAAGAAAATCTGTATAGGTACAACTTGAAGGCATAAGCAGACTTTACTTCATGAAAATTAGTTTATCTAAAAAAGTTGAACTGATTTCTAGAACAAGAGAACTGGGCTGCTGTCCACATTATGATTTCCCCACAGTAGCTGCACAAGGTTGAAACTGTCTCTCTGCTCTTGCAACCCACCATTGTCAAATAAGGTTCTTGTCTGAAGCACTGTATGGGAGCTGTGGGCATGGCTATTTTCTCAACTGTACCCACAACAGTACAGAGCCACTAATAGTGTAAATTCATAGGAAAGAACTTCTTCTAGTCAATGGCTACCATAGGTCATTAGGTTATTATTCTCTCACAGTTCTAGCTGAAAACCAGTATCTCAGTTTAGGGCCTGGACATCAGTACCACCTAGGGGTTGCTTTTGGAGGCAGCCAGTCATGCACCCCTTCTTCCTACATCTCACATCATCCAGACCATGTTTCCAAATTAATGAAAAGAATGAAAATCTTAGAAATCGGGCCAAGAAGATAGAAAATGGATTAAGTTCCTGGAAGAATAGAACCCACATATGACACACAATGTGGCACTGAGATAGTAAGGACCCAGTGTCAGGGCATGATCCAGATTGATGTATTTGAAGAAATCAATCAGATTCATTAAACCAGAACAAGATGATGGGGAAAAAGGCGACCACTTGGCCAAGACAGCTGGTGGAAGAGCCAATTTGAATATGCCTGTTGTCTTGAAAGCTGTTTGCAACAGCCTAACTACATGTGTGAGGTCGGCCACAATAGAAGTCAGCTGAAGAAAATACTGTCAGTGTCTTAGACAAATAATGTGTGGGTACAGGTCTTGCTACGATTAAAAGCAAGTAAAAACGAACAAAGTTATAATTTTGAGTACAAAGACAACAACAAATCCAGAATAGTTGATAGGTAAATACAAGCAATATTTTTGTAAGTTTGATTTCATGGGAAAAACAACAACAACAACAACAACAACAACAAAACCCCCTAAAACTCTGCAAAATATAATTCAATGAAAAAGGAAATAAAGAAACTTCATATTATAAGAAATTTTAGGAGTAATATACTCAGGCTAAAAAGGTGAAAAAGTTACAGTTGTTTTGTTGAGGTTTACATTAATAAATATTAAACCTGGAAAAAATCTGGGAATATATAAATGACTAAAGTTCACTTATCAAGCATAAATCAGAATATAACAATATTCTTATATACCATGCTCTTTTATGTATCAGTCTCTAATAATTTAATAATAGAATGCCTTTTAAATCTCAAAGAAATAAATATTCCTCTTTCTCTTTAGTCGGATTTGAAGCACAGAAAATGATAAATATTTCAAATTTATTTATGTATTCCAGTATTTTCCTAATATTCCAGCTTGTAAAATGTAGAGGGGAAGAAAATGTATAGGCATATCTTAACACCGAGTATTGGCAAGGGTATGTAGGAAAATGGGTACTTTGATAAAAGGCTGTTGAGGATAAATAGAATAAGATTTCTGGAGGGCAAATTGGAGGTTTCAAAGGAAATATAACACCAAAATGGTTATGGATATGTTTAAGAACTAGCTATGAAGATATTTACCAAACATTATTTGTAAGAAAAAAAATCAGAAGCAGTAAAAATATGGGATACTTTGGTATTTGTTAAACCATTTTTTCACCATCTAAATAGGCAAAAGCATACAGCTAATAAATTTTACGTTGAAGGAAAATTTGATGATCTAAAAATATGAAGAAAATGTTCAACATATTTCATTAGTATAAAAAGAATTTAAATGGTTATACATAAATACCCAATTTTTTGTAAAAAATTTAAAAAACATGCATAGGCATTGGCACTAGTAGAAAACTAGGCACCAAAATGTCAACAATGATTGTATCTGAGAGTTTAATTATCAGTGAGTCTTATTTTTTCTCTTTGTCAGTTTAAAAAAATTCCTCGAATTTCTTAACAAATGTACATTATATAATAAAAAATTACAAAATAAAAACAGAAGTGTCTCAATCTTTAAATACAGCTTCATAGGTTATTTGAGAGTATTTTGTAATAAAACTTCCTAGAGGTAATTATTTTCCTTACGCACTTGGGCCTTTCTCCATCCTGAGTTTTCTCTCTTCTTTTCTTTTCTTTTCTTTTCTTTTCTTTTCTTTTCTTTTCTTTCTTTTCTTTTCTTTCTTTTCTTTTCTTTCTTTTCTTTTCTTTTCTTTCTTTTCTTTTCTTTCGTTTCTTTTCTTTTCTTTCTTTTCTTTTCTTTTCTTTCTTTTCTTCTCTTTTCTTTCTTTTCTTTCTCTTTTCATTTCTCTTCTCTTCTTTTCATTTCTCTTCTTTTCTCTTCTCTTATCTTCCCATTTTCCTTTCTTTTCTCTTTTTTCACAATTTTATTCTTTTCAATCTTTTCAAGTAAATAGATTTTCTTATGCCATTATTAGAAATTGACTGATTACTTAGCAGTTTACTTAACATGTTAAATCGCTAGTGAACTTGGGTGCTTTTTAGAAATTCAGACTCCTGGGCCCCTCTTCTGAAAATGGGGAGTCATGTGCTGTAAGGTGAGACCGGGAATCTATTTATAATCAGAGCCCTGGGTGCTCTAATGACCAGGCGTATATAAAGACTAATTTTCATGAAAAATAAATTTGTAGACTGATTTCATAGGTGCTTTCAAATATATGAGGCACTATTCTAATGAAGTACCACCTTCATTTTCATTCTTCAGTGGGAATTAAAAAGTAGAAATAGGCGTACATCACACTGTTAGAGATTTGGGTTAGGTATGATGATGAATTTCTTGATAGCAAGGGTTGCCCTATGTCGGGATGAACTGGCTTGGGAATTCTCAGAAACAATATTATTTGTTTTGGCATAGTTAGCTCTAGTCTTCTTGGTGGCAGAGTGTGACTTCAAACGAATTTCAATTTATGCTTTCAATTCTAAGTGTTTCGGTAATTTGAATAATCTGCTTAACTGCACTTAATAAATGTAAGTGAGTTTTTAAAATATTATTATAATACATAAATACATTTTAAGTTCAAGGATACATTTGTCAAGATTTTATAATGCCAAGGTCATTAATCTCAATGAATCGATTTGCTAATGAAAATGGAAATGATATTAATCTTCTCAGTAACATGCAATGATATTTTGGTAAACATTTGGTAAACATTTCCTAGGCACACATGTGCTGTGGCACATTGTGTCAAGAAGCAGGAATTGCTTAAGTATTGGTAGTGTAATCATATGTTATAGTAAACTCATGTTCAGATAAGAAGCCTGTTTGAGGACTTTTGGTAATTTTCCATCCCCAAAAGATAAAGATTCTCTTCTGCATAGGAGGGTAAAAAACAAAAACAAAAACAACCCCCCCCCCATTTTTTCCTAATACATAAATAGTATGGAAGGGAAAAATGCCTTTAATAGTGACTGTCCAATGATTTTATGCTATATGGAGGGTATAGCTTTCACCCTAACAGAGGTGGGTAAGATTATCACCTAAGAGAAACTGTACCTTTCCTTCAACAGGCACTTAATGATAAATTTCCTAATGAAGAAAACTGACACAGGAGTAATGGATGAGGAGGATTTTGTGATTTTTACATTTGCAGAAAGTTGAAGAGATCAATGCATTTGATTGTTGCTTTTACATTAGTATTATCACTTACCCCAGACTTCTTGCTTCATTAATAACACTGGTCGGACATTCTGTAGAGAGTAAAGCAATTTACTTAAGTTAGCTAATGTATTTTACTTGGATACATGGAGACAACTAAATTCTTGATAGAGATGATATTGTCACAAAACATGGGATCTCATACAATAAAAAGATGTTTTTAGTTAATAGAACTGTCTTTTAAATAGATGAATTAGATGCCTACTTCCAATCACATATGGTCTATTTTTTACAAAACCCTACTTTTACCCACAAATATGTCTACCTCAAGGAATATCCTGTTTTCTTCTCATCAAGTCTAAAATTCTCACCAGCAGACTCATGTCTTTAAGGATTGATTTAAAAATACATAATTAAATATCTAAAATTTTATGTAAAATGCCACACCAAGCTCATTCTTTACCAGTACCCAAGACCATCATTGAAACTGGCTTAATTTCATGAGAATAGGAAAAAAAAGTGTTCTCTGTTTTTCTATATATATATAAATGACCAACAACATTGAAATTGGAAGGATTATTAGAAATTTTTATCAACAGCTATATGCCAAAAAACTAAGCAATCTGGAAGCGATGGAGGCCTTCCTGGAAACTTATAAACTACCAAGACTGAAACAGGAAGAAATAGATTTCTTAAGAAGGCCAATTAACTATGAAGAAATTGAGTCAGTGATAAACAACCTTCCAAATAATAAAACTCCAGGCCCAGATGGTTTTCCTGGGGAATTCTACCAAACATTCAAAGAAGAAATAATACCTATTCTCCTAAAGCTATTTCAAAAAATAGAAACAGAAGGAAAGCTACCAAACTCATTCTATGAGGCTAATATTACCTTGATCCCCAAACCAGGCAAAGACCCCCTCAAAAAGGAGAATTACAGACCGATTTCTCTAATGAATATGGATGCCNGAATATGGACACCAAAATCCTCAACAAGATCCTTGCTAATAGAATCCAACAGTACATTAAAAGGATTATCCATCATGACCAAGTGGGATTCATATCTGGAATGCAAGCATGGTTCAACACTCGCAAATCAATCAGTGTGATGCATCATGTCAACAAGAAAAGACTCAGGAACCATATGATCTCTCAATTGATGCAGAAAATAGCATTTGACAAAATACAGCATCCTTTCCTGATTAAAACCCTTCAGAGTGTAGGAATAGAGGGTACATTTCTCAATCTCATAAAAGCCATCTATGAAAAGCCTACTGCAAGCATTATTCTCAATGGGGAAAAGCTGGAAGCCTTTCCCTTAAGATCAGGAACACGACAAGGATGCCCACTCTCGCCACTATTATTCAACATAGTACTAGAAGTCCTTGCAACAGCAATCAGAAGACAAAAAGGGATCAAAGGTATCCAAATCGGCAAAGAAGAAGTCAAACTGTCTCTCTTTGCAGATGACATGATACTCTATATGGAAAACCCAAAGGAATCCACTCCCAAACTATTAGAAGTTATAGAACAATTCAGTAAGGTGGCAGGATACAAAATCAATGCCCAGAAATCAGTTGCATTTCTATACACGAATAACGAGACTGAAGAAAGAGAAATTAGGGAATCCATCCCATTTACAATAACACCAAAAACCATACGTTACCTTGGAATTAACTTAACCAGAGACGTAAAGNCAGAGCAACCTTTTTCACGACACATCTCCAAAGGCAAGAGAAACAAAAGATAAAATGAACTTATGGGACTTTATCAGGATAAAGAGCTTCTGCACACCCGAGGAAACAGTCAAAAAAACTAAGAGACAGCCCACGGAATGGGAGAATATATTTGCAAAGGACACCACAGATAAAGGACTGGTATCCAAGATCTACAAAGAACTTCTCAAACTCAATACACGAGAAACAAATAAACAAATCATAAAATGGGCAGAAGATATGAACAGACACTTTTCCAATGAAGACATACAAATGGCTAACAGACACATGAAAAAATGTTCAAAATCTTTAGCCATCAGGGAAATTCAAATCAAAACCACACTGAGATACCAACTTATGCCAGTTAGAATGGCAAAAATAGACAAGGCAAGAAACAAGAATTGTTGTAGAGGATGTGGAGACAGGGGATCCCTCCTACATTGTTGGTGGGAATGCAAGTTGGTACAGCCACTCTGGAAAACAGTGTGGAGGTCCCTTAAAAAGTTAAAAATTGAACTACCCTATGACCCAGCCATTGCACTACTGGGTGTTTACCCCAAAGATACAGACGTAGTAAAGAGAAGGGCCATATGCACCCCAATGTTCATAGCTGCATTGTCCACAATAGCCAAATCATGGAAGGAGCCGAGATGCCCTTCAACAGATGACTGGATTAAGAAGCTGTGGTCCATATATACAATGGAATATTACTCAGCTATCAGAAAGAACGAATTCTCAACATTTGCTGCAACATGGACGGCACTGGAGGAGATAATGCTAAGTGAAATAAGTCAAGCAGAAAGACAATTATCATATGATTTCTCTCATCTATGGAACATAAGAACTAGGATGATCGGTAGGGGAGGAAAGGGATAAAGAAAGGCAGGGTAATCAGAAGGGGGAATGAAACATGAGAGACTATGGACTCTGAGAAACAAACTGAAGACTTCAGAGGGGAAGGGGGTGGGGGAATGCGATAGACTGGTGGTGGGTATTAAGGATGGCACGTATTGCATGGTGCACTGGGTGTTATGCGCAACTAATGAAGTATCGAACTTTGCATCGGAATCCGGGGATGTACTGTATGGTGACCAACATAATAAAATTAAAAAAAATCATTAAAAAAAAAAAAAGAAAATGTCTTAGAAAAACAGCTTCCTTTTTAAACTCACAATCGAATGTATCAAGATTTAAGCCATGAATTAAACTTTTTCTCATTCAGAAAAAAAAAAAATGAGAGTCAGTGTCAACTCTATACTTCCGTGAGATTCACAGCAATGGAGAAAATAAGCTCTTACAGGTGGGTGATGAGTGAAAGAAATAAGCAAGGCTGGGATAGGAGTCAGAGGCTTTTAATGGTACCTGGGCCCTTGAGGCACTAAAGCTTAAGGGAGAGGGATCTACCAAGAGATTAATCAACAGAGTATGCTTAACAGGATCTGGCTGGGCGTTAGAAGTCTCCCCTGCTTCCCCAGTTTTGCTTAGGTGTCACTGAAGTCTCTCCTGGCAATGACTGGCAGCAACAGTAAAGAGCAATTCATAAGCTACATTATTGAAAAACAGAAATTGGAAAATGCAATTCATAAGAAAAATAAGAACAACACAAAAATAAACAACACCATATTGATTCTACCACATTATATAGCATCAAATTCAGCAAAGGCAGATGCTCCAATTCTTGTGAAATCTAATAAAATTATTATAATAGCTACTGCCATCTATTGCATATATATTTTGGATTAAGAATTATTTAATCTTTATATTAATAAAATTGTCTAAATCTTACGCCAACTTGTGAAGCAGGTTTTGTTATACCCCTCACTTAAAAAAGAAGGAAAATGCTTCCAAGATTATTTAAACAAAACTTGCTCATGGGTCACAATGCTTGAGCTTGTAGATCTTGGGCTCAGAACCACATAAACCCATGATTTAATGCCTCTCTACGTTGAAGCTATTTGTCTTTATTCAACCAAATTTATGGAGTACCTGTAAGGTGCAAAGCATGATTCATGATTCTGGATTTACAGACAGAGTGACACTATCACTAATATTAGCTCCTTCTGTGTTCTTGTCTGTGTATGTTTTTTTTTTTAAGTTTTTAATTTAAATTCCAGTTAGTTCATTAATATGCATGTAATATCAGTTTCAGGCATACAATTTAGTTATTCAACACTTATATACTATTTAATGTCCATCACTTTGGTCTGTGTTCTAAGTGATTATTTAATTCACACAACAGCCCAGTGAGGTAAATGTTTCATTATTTCAATTTCACAATTGCAAAAAAATAAACCGAGATTGAAAACACTCTCAAGATGACACAGCTATAAATAATGTAATATTTGCTCTCAGGGGAAAATAGAAATATAAATAGATAAAACCCATATCTAAACAATCATACTAAATACCAAATACTAAATGCTAACTATATCGCTTGTTGCCTAGATCATACAGTATATACCATTATTATATTTCCCACATTAAATTTTAATTATGAGTATTCTTCACTAGAAAAGATGAATAATATCTTGTTTATATTCTCCAGCGAGCATCAGTTATTCACATAGCAGGAGTGCATAACTGTTTTTGGTTAATAATAATGGTGATAAGAAAAATTTTTCATTGGAAACCATGAGACTACATAGGGATCAGCATTTGTGATACATGATTTCACTAAGTTTATAAACTGTCAGAAACACTTTTCACTTGATTACTTTCAAGCTTATTTTCAACCTCCATTTTCAGAATTATGATCATCCCCAAAATGTTTTTTGTTTTCTTTTCTTTGTTCTGTTTGCAGTTTGGGACACAGAAGCTGAGCATCAGGCAGGAGATCTGAGAGGTCTTATGAAGTATAAATACATTTGTAGGGGTTAACAGCAAACACAATCTTTAATTATTATGATCTCCCATGGCAGTCTTCTTTTATGACTTCTCTTAACCAAATAAATATTTCACAATTTTCAACAGTCATAAAAGTTTATATTTAGATGGGTAACAACATAATGTATTAGCAAATAATTGTTCATTTTTTTTTATAATGCAAGACAAGAAATTTTAATAGAGGGAATCTGCCACATGATAATGTAAGGTCAAGTTTTTAGCCTCACTTCCGAGTTTCTTTGAAACTAATTAAGCAACAAAAGAAGGAGGAAGAAAAATAAGGGTTTAAAGATCCTGATAAGAAATTGTGTACTGTCTAATTTCTCTTACCGGTAAAGTGAAAGTGATATATATGGCTTAATACCTGAATCATTAAAAATGTGAGTTTGGCTGATCCACTTTACTGGCTAATTATTTAAATGAATATTATACTTAAAGTAAGATTCCTCTTTCTGCTGTCATGTTTTCATTGTTCCGGTAGAGTCTTACATTCCTATTTCTTCACCCTTGAAGGCAGGCTTGCATTTCTGTAAGTAGAGAACAGAAAAAAAGATTTCCAGCAGTTTCGGACTAGACATGGAAGCAAATGCATGTGACCAATTGTTTTAGTAAACCATTATTTCACATCTATTTAATAGCATATGAGAGTCAATTATAAGATTAGGGAATGGTGAAGTACCCAGTCAGAATGAATGGATATAGATGTGGAATTGTTCAAATTGTTACATTGAGCCTCTGGAGAAGAATAACATTTGCAATTAACAGTGATTTAGGAGATGATCTAGAAAGCGGAAACAGCTCAAGGTCACTCTTATACGGGAAGTGCTTGGACCGTAATCCAGACGTTTCTCCTAATTGTCAAGTGAATCTTAAAAATTAACTGCTCTTTTTTCTTAGAGAATATATATTATTGTATCATATGTCTAGTCTTTTCTTAGCACCTCTGAAATAAGACATATTTCTGCAATTCTTGTTCTAAAATTAGAAACTGTACATATTCTTAGACTTTCTATTACAAATTTCTTTTATTATTTACAATTCAATTGGTCATAAAAAAAGAGAAACAGAATTTGAGCACCCTACATGTTTTATCATATCTTAATATTTTCTTTTTCTTTTTTAAATATTTTATTACACAATATAGATCAGATAAAAGGGGGTAGAGGAGGCTTTGGAAAGTTAAGTATATAAAACGTGCAATTTCATCTTCAGATAAGAAGATTTAAATAAAACAATTTAATAAAATGAACATATATGTTCTATACATGTAATCATGTCTGATTGGAATGACATTTTCTAAAATATTTTCTGATTAAGTAATTTTTGTTTTCCTGTACTAATAGCTATTCTAGAATATGTTTTTCCTAAATGTGAATCTATATTTTGGTAAGAGAGAGGAAAAAAAATAAAAACTACAAGAGGTTCAATATGGTGCTTATTTGTTATCCAGATGCCAAGTGAAAAACACTGTACTAATGGATTCAAACTAATTTATTCGTATTTAAAAGTTGAAGTATCAATTACTATGGAGACGTCTCACCTTTTGTGTCTCCATAGTGGTCAACACACATAGTTCTTTAAAGATCTTGGTTGAGGAATATAAGGAAGCATGGGCAGCATGAGTGCTAGGCACTGTTGAACAATAATCATGATCTTCATTTGGTAAACAACAAGATTTTTTTGTTCACAAGTGTATGAGTCAGTAGGATCAATCTGCTAGTCTCGTTTTCAGATAGCAGGTGAGTTGGCCTTGACTGGTTACATCAGGCCTTGTGCTCCAGCAGGTTAGCTTGGGTTTGTTCCCATGGTGGAGCCAGAGGGTCAATAGTGAGCAAGTAGAAGCATGCAAAATTTCTTGAGGTCAAGCCTGGGAGCCAGTCAGTGATTGCCTCCACGCTGCATCAGCCAAAGCAAGTCAAAACCAGCCAACATTCAAAAGATTAGGAGGAAAAAACCAACCTGACTACTTGATGAGAAAAGTTGTTAAGTCACATGGCAGGGACCATAAATCAAGGTAGGGGGTGGAGAATTGGAGCCATTTTTGCAATCAGACATAAGCAGCATGGATTGATTGACCAAGAGGGCCTTAAAATCCCCCTAAGCTCCATTAAAGCTCACACAGACCTCTTCCTGACCTCCCTCTCCTTAGAGCATTTACTTTAGAAAAATTGTAACTACAGATCCTTTCCCTGCCCCTTTGTAATGTATATAAATCTTCTCCCAGCCTCTTGACAAGTTTTCAATCTAGGAATGTCTTTCTCAAGGATCTGGGAGCCATCCCTCTGAAATGCAATCATCAAGGAAGAAAAAGACCCTTTCAGTTCTTGTGAAAAACTAGGCACAAATTAGCAAACATAGATGGCCTAATCATGGTGACTAACACTGGCAGACTCAGGAACAAGCCAATGTGCTCCACACCTGCTATTGATATTGATCCCTCTCTACCCCTAAGGTCCTCCTGGATTTTCCCATGGGCTCATTTCAGAGTTAAAAACCTTGCTTTTTGTTTCAGGGGAGTTGTCTTCAATCTCTCTTCTCTGCCTATCACAGACGTTTTGAACAAATTCTTCCTTACCCATTTAACTCGGCTCAGTGCAACTTTTCTTTGATACAGTCAAAGGGAAAATTTAGGTTCCGTGCCTCTGAGTAGTTTACTATAATCGGGTTTACCTTCATGACCAGGATAAAGGTAAATTGAATTAGGTTTTTGTTTTTTGGTTTTTGTTTTTTTGCAAAGGCAAGCCTGGTCCTGTTCTCTATGGTCTCTATATAGCTGTAAAAATAAACTGACAGAAATAGACACAATTTTAAAAATTAATGATGCTTTAAAATTAATCAAATAAGTTAATTTAAATAAAGGGGCAATGTGCTAGTTAGCAATTAAGTAAACTTTCAAGAATGTTAAACATTTGGTGATTGCATAGTACTATGCCTACTTTCTTGGTGGGGAGATAGCCTCTGTTTCAATCTCAATCATATTGGAAGTAAATCTCTGGAAGCACCAACTTGACATCCTCCTGAGCTCACTATTCATAGAGGTGCCTCGGTGAAAAGGAGGAATGAAACTTTACCAGAGGAAACATTTAAAACCCTGAACATAAGTGATGTTGCTGCAAAGACAGCAGTGGATCATTAAACTTTGCGGTGTATAATTTCCCTTACTTTGGTCATGAGAGATGTCTCAGAATTTAATATTTTCATTTCTGAATTTGTCATTCTATGTAGTGCAAAATTTAAGAATCAGTTTATAAAATGCTAATGACTACTGTTAAAATAATAATTTTATGTGTGTTTTTTAAGCAAAATAATAAGTTATCAATAACTCTTTCAAATCAATACTACAGATGAAAACTACATTGACCCAAGTGCAGAAGAGATTGATTTGGAATATATGAAGAAAATATGTGAGAGGTAGAATCGTACGATGTAAATGAAGATGTGTTTGAAAGAAGACTGGAAGCAGAATAGTTTGAAATTAAGATTCTAGCAAATGTAGATTTTGTAATTAGGTATTGATTTTTTTTTCTAAAAATAATTGTAAAATTGATAAAGTTTGTGGATGATAGATACTATTTTCAGGAAGTTTTACTTGCTTTTTGGGTTTAAGTCTTAATATCAGTCCTATTGTCATTTGGTTCCAGATAATTCTGTGTGTGTGTGTGTGTGTGTGTGTGTGTGTGTGTGTGTGTGTGTGAATGGGGAGAGGAGGACACTGTTCTGTACATCATGGGAGATTTAGCACCGTCTCTGCCCTCTACTCATTAGATGTTAGAAGTATCTCTCCGGTTGTGACAACCAATAATGTCTCCATACATTTTCTTTCTTTCTTTCTTTCTTTCTTTCTTTCTTTCTTTCTTTCTTTCTTTCTTTCTTTCTTTCTTTCTTTCTTTTTCTTTCTTTCTTTCTTTCTTTCTTTCTTTCTTTCTTTTTTTCTTCTTCTTTCTTTCCTTTCAGATGTAGAGTTCAATAATTCATCAGTTGCTTATAACACCCAGTGCTCACTGCATCACATGCCCTCCTTAATGCCCATCACCCAATTACCCCATCCTCCCCACCCACCTCCCCTCCAGCAACCCTCAGGTTGTCTCCTATAGTTAAGAGTCTCTCATGGCTTTTCTCCTTCTCTGATGACTTCCCATTCAGTTTTCTCTCCCTTCACCTATGTTTCTTATATTCCACATAAGAGTGAAAACATATGATAATTGTGTTTCTCAGATTGACTTATTTCATTCAACATAATACTCTCTAGTTCCATCCACATCGATGTAAATGGTAAGTATTCATCCTTTCTGATGGCTGAGTAATAGTCCATCTTTTTTATCTATTCATCTGTTGATGGACATCTTGGCTCTTTCTGCAGTTTGGCTATTGTGGACGTTGCTGTTATAAACACTGGGGTGCAGGTGCCCCTTTGGATCAATACATTCAAGAAATGGTCGGAAGACACGAACAGACATATCTCCAAAGAAATCATACAAATGGACAACAGACACATGAGAAAATGCTCTACATTACTCGGCATCAGGGAAATGCAGATCAAAATCATGATGTGATACCACCTAACACTAGTCAGAATGGCTAAAAATTAACAAGTCAGGAAGCAACAAATGTTGATGAGGATGTGGAGAAAGGGAAACCCTCTTACACTGTTGGTGGGAATGCAAGCTGGTACAACCACTCTGGAAAACAGTATGGAGTTTTCAAGAAGTTAAAAATAGAGCTACCCTATGACCCAGCAACTGCACTACTAGGTATTTACTCCAAAGATACAAAAGTATTGATCCATACATTTTCAAAAGTCCTCTGCGAGGCGAAATTGTCTCAGTTGAGAGCCACAAAATTAGAGCATAGACAGGAAATGAACATAATGTAAATAAATTTTTAAAAATCCATTTGTACATTGCCATGATAGAGGATAGCTAACATTTACTCAATACCCACTGTGCGGCAGGTACTACATGGAGCAATTTTTAAATGTCATTCAATAATAACACTATGTGTTGTATGTAATCACCCTAACTACACAGAGAAATAGGTGTTCAAGAATTCACCTAAGATCACACAGCTATTATATCTAGAAGCTGAAATTAAAAGAGCTAGTTATGATTCACTCCATAGTCTTCTCATTTCACCAAACTGCCTTTTTTTGTTGATTGAATATGATCAATTCTGACCTCATTTTCAAAGAACATATAGAATTTCTACTGTAGAAAAAAATGATTTTGTGCTAGGACTTGAGTTGCTGAAAATTACAAACCTCTTAGAATCCCTTTCCTTGGATTTGGCCTCTTCCTTTCTATTTTTACATCATCTGCCTTTATTTTTATCTTTGAATATTATATTTAGGTATCTTAATTACATATGTACATGATTTTGTCCATTAGATTGCGAGCTACCTGAAGGTAGAGCATTTTTTAAAAAGATTTTATTTATTTGAGAGAGAGACAATGCATAAGACAGGGAAGGGGCAGAGGGAGGGGAAGAGAGAATCTCCAGCAGATTCTGTGCTGAGCACAGAGCCCCACATGAGGCTTGATCTAACCATCCTGAGATCATGACTTGAGCTGAAACCAACAGTTGGATACTTAACCAAGTGAGCCACCTAGGTGCCCTAAAGGTATAGCGTTTTAATTTTCATCATTGCATTCTTCATTTGCTTTATAAAGAGCTGTTCATATGATGGCCACAAGCCACATGTTACTACTAAATTACTGAATACTTAAACTGTGGCCAGTCTTAATTGAGAGATGTTCTCAATTGAAAACAACTTGTAATTTTGTATTTACATATAAACATTACATATAAACATATCCTGTTTATTATATTGATTTCATGTTGAAAGGGTAATATTTGGGATATATTGTGTTAAATAAAATATATTATTAAAATTATTTTCACTTATTTCATTTTACTTTATGCATTCTAAAACATTTTAATGTACATATATGTCTTGCATTATATTTTCATTGGATAGTGTTTGTCTAGTATTAAGTAACTGTTGAATAACTATTGGATTGAATGTCAAGTATATGAAAAATATTTATTTTGACTTTTAATTTTATTTATAGAATGTTTTTGTCATAACCTTTAAAAATTTTAATAACTGCATGTCTGCATATGGGTATAAATAAGTATATCTGTATTTTAAATGAATATGCACACAGTTAATTCCATCAATTGGGTAATTTATGATCACATTATGACCCTGCAATAGCTTCTTGTAATGACTTTGACTTTCTGCTACATTTAATAGTTCATTTACCAAATAAATAATAATGTTCTTATTTTGTGCTTACATAGGAGACAAACATAATTTCTAACAATTTATTACTAGAATCGGCTTTAAATAGATTTGAAGTGTATCTCAAATATGAGGTCATTTCAGAAATCACAAGAATTATACTTCTGCTTGTTGTCACTGCTCTTCAATCTGCAGGTCAATATTACAACGTCTATAATGTGATATGCCTTTAATTCCCATTAAAATACAATATACTCAGGTCACAGTTAAGTTTTCATGAATAATTAAAGTGCACAAATTTCAAATCAGAGAATGAAGGGCCTTTGTTGGAAAATGGAGGTGGAGTAGGTGGTCAAGGAAGTTTAAATGCAAGAGTTTAAAAAAACCTGGAAAACCAATGATGCTAGAATGAAAGGTGGCTTACTGAAACAATGCTGGCGACTGCTGACCTCTTTGTAATCTCATATATAAATCTTACCTACCATGTTGGACATCACAGATAGAAACCATTTCTGTCATCTCAGAAAGTTCTATTGGACTGTGCTGTCTAGACCCTTCAATGTGATATCAAGTTTGTTGCTCACGATTAGTCAGAATAATGGCCTCCAAAGATGTCTACACCCCGGTCCCCAGAACCTATAAATATGTTATGGTACATGGCAAAGAGGCCTTAAAATTGCAGATGGAAAAAAAATGAGACGAGTCTAAAATGGGGAGATTATCTTGGATTATCTGAGTTGTCCCTGTGGAATCACAAGGGTCTCTACAAGAGGAAGAGGGAGAAAGAACAGAAGAGCAGAGTGACAGCATGTGATAAGGACCTTATCTATCATTGCTGGCTTTGAAGATGGAGGAAGACATGAGCCAAGGAACATAGATAGCTTCTGGAAACTGTAAAAGGCAAGAAGAATTCTTGCCCAGTCTCCAGGAAGGAATGCAAGCCTCTGACTCCTTGGTTTTGGCCCAGTGAGACCTTGTTGGAGTTCTAACAGAACTCTCAGATAGTATATATGTGCTGTGTAAAGCCACTAGGTTGTTTTGGCAGCAACAGAAAACTGATACGGATATAGTTATCTGAAGTAATTTCATTCATTGTTCACCCAAATAGAGAGCATCTATTTCATTTATTTTGAATTAGTAACGAAAGGGCAGGAGTAAGGATGGTGACATTAATTGTTTCTGTTTATCCTTAAATAAGACATGTGGAAATTACCTCATCTTCTTATCTGTGATGTATTTTACTCATTCAAATTCTGAAGCCTGGTAAAACTTTGATTAATGGAACACAATTAAGGGGATCTCCAGTTAATTGAAAAAAATGTTTTATCTTTATTCAACTTAAAGGGGGAAAATTATAAATGTAAGGAAACTTACATGAGAAACCCATGCCAAAAAAGCAAATAAACAGTCCATTTTAAAAAATGACAAATGCTGACTTCTCAAATTTCTTCAAAAGTAAAAGAAGTTCTACAGTCCAGATTGTTTTGAAAAAGAAATAGATAAAATGTTAAGTTTAAAAAAATTCTGATTTCATCTACTAGTCTGTCAAACTTTATAAATCAAATGTCTATTAATTCCACTTCTTTCATTTGATAGCTAAAACTATCATTTCTCAGGATTGTTGGAAATGCATGAATCTCTATGATCCTGTGTGTTATTTAAAGCCCCTCTGCTTTGAAATGTCCTTTGAAATTTCCAAAGGCACCATCATAACTATTGTATAGTTAAGCTCATGTTTTCAATGAGATAAAGTCTCATATTTCTGATATGCAATTTTTCTAATAAAGATTTATACAAAATTTATTTGTTTTCCTTATTTTGGGGATTTATTTTCTCTTCCTTCCCCTTAAATGCAGGAAAACAGTGGTAAAGATTATGTTTGAATTGATTTTGGCTTTAAAGATAACACACACACAATGTGTTAGATTGTAATGTCCAAGTCAAACTTTTGGGGGAAAAAAGTGTGTTTTAAAAAATTCATTAAATTTAAAGTTTATTTTTTTTAAAATTGATTAACAAAAAATAATAAGATCAAGATTTTACTTTATTATCTTCACATTTCCACATCACTTTGCAATCTATAGACCTGGCTGATGAGCATTTCAGACTACCTCCTGGAACCACCTAGAAATCCTTCAATGATTTTGAATGTATTATTCTTTGTAGAAACTCTTTAGTTCACAATACTTATATATTAGTCAGAGTCCATTTAGGTAAAGAGAAACTTTACCAGGCTTTTCAAGTAGAGGAGAATTAATACAGATAATTAATTACTCAAGAACTTACTACTGAAATTAGTAAAAGAATTTGATGACTATTTTATTCTATTTTCAGAAAGACTAATTGATTTCTATAGTAGACATTGTTGTTTGGGATTCATCTGCTGATTGTACTTTCATTTCCTTCTGTAGTAATTTTGTTTTTGCCATCATCACAACTCAGTCCATGTAGTTCTTGTAAATTGACTTCATCCATCACTTGTAGGGGTAGCACAAAATCCAGTTGTAAACTAATTTATGCTTCACGTTTATTTAGCCAGGTAATTGGTTCAAGGATTGGCAGATGATCCAATCAGAGCCAATAATAGACCCTTAAATTCTGAATTTGTGTTCTCAGAAAAAGACTTGCCCTTTTTAGCTCTGTACCAGAGATCCAAGATGGTTTAGAGACTGAGTGTATGCTGTAGTTCATACCATATGATGCTGGAGTTTGAGTCCAACAAACAAGCAGGGAGCTCAAATGTTGAGATAGGAAAGTCCAGCCTTAGATGATACCCTTCCCATGCCTTGAATTTTCAGATTATTTTAGTCTTTTACTCTTTGAACATAAGCCAATTCAGTTTGAGTCATCAGTTATTTTTACTAAAAAAGCCCTAACCAATTAAGTAGAATATATGCTTCTTATGGGATGCTGGTTTTATATATTTATTCACTGATATATCTCATATCCTGAGACAGTTTCTGATACACAATAGAAGCTTAATAGCTATTTTTGGAATTAATGAACTTTTAGAAAGTGGATCTTATGCAAGAGAAGTTTGATTTTGTAAACTTTAAAAATCACAATTAGTTAAACACTGTCATCTAGGTTTATTAATTTTCAGTCATCTCTAAATGCACTTTCTAAAGGAAAATAATATATCTCCTGCATGGTTTAATGGATTTTTATCTTTCTTTTTCTAGCCTTTACTGAGCCTAAGCTTCAATATGAACAGCATGATTTGAATAATAATTTGAATAAAAATACTTTACTTTGACAACTGATTAAAATTATTTATACTATGGCATTGTTCAGGACATTGTAGACTAATTAATTGCATTTTTGCCTCATTATAGTAAAGAACTTTTAATATCTTCTCAAATATCTGTGGGGTACCATTAGAATTCACACCTTTTGATTATTAATAGCTATACTTAGTGTACTTAATACCACAGTCTTTCATCCATTGACAGTCCAACAATGACTTTTCCACTTTATTTCATTATACCATTGTTATCGGTGATACAGAAATGGCTTTATCAAGCATACAGGAAGCATAATATACATTTTCATCCTATTCTCTTTCTCTTCATCTTCAAGCATTAAGATCTCTTGAAGCAATGGGGAAATTATTATTCTTTCTTATTTTTTAACTGCATGGTAACTAGTATATATAAGTTCTACATGGTCTCCAATTACATCCTATATTTCTCATGATTCTATTTACTATTTAACCATAAGGATTACTTCCATTAGTATTTTATCTGTATTTACAGTATTCTATTATATTTGTATATTTCAAAATATGAAGGATTTCATCATTTGTAATCTTTTTATTTTATTTTTTGTGTTCATATCACACCTATGATTACAGAATGTCGGTTTTTACATCAGGGATTTGATTTGGACGATCTTTAAGGTCAATTCCTTAAAGGTATGATTTTCCTTCTCTCTCTCTCTCTCCCTCTCTCTTTCTATTTTATTGTGAGATAATTTTGGACTTACAGAAGAGTTGCCAAAAATAGTACAGGTAATTTCAATATACCTTTAACCGGTTTGTTCTTATGTTAATATCCAACACAACCATGGAAAAATGATCAAGAGTAAGAAATTAACCTTGGTGTGAAGCTATAATAACTACAGAATTTATTCAGATTTCACTAGGTTTTCCACTCATGGCCATTTTATTTTCCTTTTGCTGTACCCCACCATACATTTAATTGTCCTATCTTCTCAATCTCCTCCAGTCTACAATAATTCCCTAAACTTTGTTTGTCTCTTACGACCTTAATGCTTTTGAAAGCACAGGTCAGTTATTTTGTAGAATATCCATAAATTTAGGTTTGTCTGATGTTTTCTAATGACTACACTGGGATGAATGGTTGCAGAATATACCATCCCAAAATATGCACCACTGGTAAACATCCCCGGTGTTGTCACTCTGCTATCACTTATTCTAGGAAACCTTGGCCATGACTTCAGCGTAAATAGTACTAGTTAGATGGTGAAAAATAAGGCAACATAATAAACAATTACCGTGAGGCTCCTACAAGGTCAACACTATAATTAGGGCCAGATTTATTTTTTTTCAAAGGCAGAACTCTGAAAGAAGCTAAAATTTCTTCTTTTTTTATATGTCTCCAAATGCCACAGTTAATACACAGTAAATGGAATACAGTTTTTTAATAATAGGACTTACCGTCTGTCAGGCAAAGGATTAAATAAAATGTGATACATTCAGAATTATACTTTTAAGATACAAAATTCTTTGAGAGGTACTGATTATCTAAAACAGTCCATTGTAAACACGAGAATACTTTGCATAGTTGGATAAGACACATGCTACCCACATACATTTACAATTACCCCCGAGGGGTTCTTTTAATTTGGGGCTGTGTAAATATTAGAAAGAATTTGTTGCAAATTATTTTGCACCCATTCTGGAGTGAGAGTTAAATGTGTAAGTATACAGCTGATTTAGGCCTAAACATAGACAGCATATGTTGCGGTCATGATGCATTTAAGATAGAAACTTCCAGTTCTTCACCAAACTTGTGGTGACAACTTCTACAGAGTGTTTTTGAAAGAATGATCTGATCTGACCGCGCCCAGCTCCTGTTGTCCGGGTCTTTAATTCTGACGCTTTCCTAAGCATACGGTTCTCCAACTTCCTCTAATTCCACTATGCCCCAGTTAACTGATATCCTCAATTTCTCCCACTCCATTTGGGGACAGGATAACATTTTATTAATAAGGTTCATTATTTTCAGAGATTCGTTGGTCTCTGCAACTGAAAATGCTCCAATTTGACATAAGAAACACACTTTTCAAAGCTTTGCAAAATGAAGGCTATGGACTTGACTTTCTCACCTGAAGTTTGTGTTTATCACCCTGCAGGATTTTGTAACCTGGCCACCCTCTGTCTACCCACTGGGATTCTCTGCCATTTTCTCAGGGACAAAATTTCAGGGTGGGGCTGAATTCTATCCCCGCTTCCTATTTTCCGATGTCTCTAATCTCTCTCTGCTGTGCTCCCTGGTACAAATCATTCTCTAGAGGAGATGCCTTAAATAAGTCCTTTGTAAACTGGAATAGTGGGGGCTAAACGTGTAGCCTTCCTGGCTCTGGCAAGGTCCATTTATACACGCCATTTACATACCACTTATAATAGTTTTCAGTGGGTCAATATGATTCTATTTGAAAACTTTCATTTTACGTACCTAACATGTTCTTCCCCTGATAGAATTTAGCCATAATTAGGTCTCTACTGCTTAGAGCAGCTCAGTTCAATTAAAGTCCCTGCTGTCTGTGTCACGACTCACGCTGAGCAACATCAACATCGTTCCGCAGAAGCCGCCCAGGGATCATTCTGTTCCTGCACCCTGGACCCACACTGGGTGTTTATTTAACACACACTTGCACGCACGTGCGCACACACACACACACACACACACAGCCTCCATGTAATAGATGAGAAAACATATCAGAATATTTATTTTGGCCAGCTGCGAGCTGGCGGATCATGGTTGGAACCCATGGTTGGTGTGCCAAACCCCAGAGTGTTTTTGTCTTCTTGCTGTTTTGTTTGTTTCCGTCAGTCCTTAGTGCCTCAAGTAACTAGCACAGGAAAGGTTTAAGGTCAGTGCTCTTTTAAAATGATTAAGAGTGAAATCCAACCTCCAAGGACAGTGAGAGTAGTCTGAGAACACTTGAAAATTTTCCTGGACAGCTAGAATGACGGCCTTCAACCACAGTTAGCGTTCCATGAGCTAGAAATGGGTGGGGTGATAAGCATGCGTAAGTTTAACCAGAGAGAAAAACAGTCCAAGGCACAACATCAGAAATACAAAGTGGGTTCATAGGAGATAAAGTTAAAACATAACTTCTAACCTGTTTGGGCGATGCACAAGGCATTAGTGCTGCTTGGATAGCAATCTGCCTCAATGCTTAGAACACTTATTATTGAAAAGTCAATCCCATGTCTGCATGCTTTCAAAAAGCCTATTAAAAAAATCATTTACTAAGCTTCTATTAGTTTCAAATATGAGGCAGAGTGCATTGTACATATTATGTACATGAGTATTACTTTCCAAAACCAGCTTTCAAGATAATTATTTACATAGGAGGAGAAAGCCGAGACATTATATTCTATTACTTTTGTATATTTATTATTTATATTATATCATATTGTATCATATTATATTATACTGTTATGTCAGCACTTTGCTTTGTCTAGATGATTCTAAATCACTAATTAACACTGGGATATTTAACCTGACCACCACCCATACCATATGTAAGGCTTTAGTCATTGGGCATATCATATCTGGACTTAATTTCTTTATCCTCATAAAATGGAACTAATAATATGTCACAAGATTTGGAGGATATTAAGATGTCATAGATATGAGGGACACAATTTCTGCCACATGCTCAACCATTGCTAGTTCCCCTCTCCCTTGGATGGTGTGCAGAATGTAATGGTATAAACAAATGGTATGGTGTTCAGAGAACAAAAGTTCAACGTAGGCTGGAATATTAGATAAGACTGTATGGAATGATATTAAATTTTATGACTTTTTTTCTTGCTTTGTAAAACCTACAAGATTCTTAGAGCAAAAGCAAAGAACAAGTGTGTATTGTGAGTGCATGTGTAAGACTGTGTGTATGTGTATGTATGGTAGGCTGTTGACATATCAGCATGAGATGGTGGAAAAAAGAGATCATTACTCACCCAGGAGAGGGTCCAGGTAGTGCCAGGTATTGATGGAGACGTACGCCATACAGTGAACTACACGACAAAGTTAAAAAGTGATACACACATACTACCCTCTACAATTACTTACTTCAAGGACAGTCCTCACACAGAAGTTTCCTGATCTGAAGGTTTTGTCTGGGTCTCAGTATGGGAAGCTCTCCTTCTCAGATTGCCCATTGGGCTGGGGGCATTTGTTTTCACCCATTCCAGTGGCTACTCCTTCTGCTGGCTTTTATGGTTGTACACTTCCACACCTCATTAAATAGTATGGATGTCAGTGACCACAAGGCTGACCCCACAATTCATGAGTGTCCTTGACATATATTCTTCTATGTCATGTACCCCCTCATCAGAGCATCGGTTCACTGCAATAACAGAACAGTTTCATGTAGCAGGTCACTTCCAAAATAATTAAATAAATAAATACATACATAAATAAGAAAGAAAGAAAATGTAAGGATTTTCAGCCATATGTGCTTAGTTTTTGCTTTAGATAAATTTTACTTCTTCAGTCTTTCTCTGAATATTAGAAATGTCACCACCTTTGAAAAGGTCACACTGACTTTAAATTAGACAAGAATGAACAAAATATAATTACCCTAGGGTATCTTTTTAAACTGCATTTGCCTCCTAAAATTTTAAAACCCTTGTAAACAGTAATCTAATTTGATATGATGTGTGCTTTTCTATATTTTGATGCTCATATAGTGAAAAAGGTAATCAAATGTAAGAGTTCAAAATTTCCACTATATTTGACCTGTATGTATCTTTAACTTCTTAAAATGGTCATACATTAATATTATCATTGAATATTAACATAGAATACTTAATTCTATAAGCCAATATTGTAATAGAAATACAATCGTAAATCTTTTCTCACACACACTTAAATTAGCAAAACTATCATTCACAATGTAACTAAAAAACATCCCTCTTATTAATACATTTGCTAATAGATTTTCCTCATTTCCTGGCTTTAGCCCCAGTCTATTGTTACATTTACTGATGCAACATTCACTGTAGAATTTTGTATGCTTTTCCTTTTAACGCCTTGGTTTCTGTCCATTAAAAAAATATATATATATTGTGGCTCTGGAAATAAAAGGTGTTATTTTTAGGAATCAGGGCTTTGCATACGTCATATATACTTTCTTTTTCTTTATATGTTAAGATGATTTCATGCAAAATTCAAGGGTTGGAATTCTCCTCACATGTATTTTTCTTCGTATACCTTCATTTGACATTAGGAAACTAGCTATTTTAGCATAAAAATTGCAATTGGTTTTCTTCCCAATTTGTTAAAGTAGAAAAAATTTTAGGGGAAGTCACATCTGATTAAAGTATAAACTAACCTTTCTCACAATGAACTGTGCTGTTTTTAAGATTATTTATTTATTTATTTATTTGACAGAGAGAGACAGAACACAAGCAAGGGGAGTGGGAGAGAGAGATGCGGGGCTTGATCCCAGGATCCTCGGATCACAACCTGAACCACAGGCAGACGCTTAAGGGCTGAGCCACCCAGGGGCCCCTGACCTGTGCTGTTCTGAAAGCACCTGTTACTCCATGTAAACAATCGTATTCTCATCCTACTGTCTCTGGTTAAAGTGAAGAACTCCATTATCTTTTCTAATCATATTAGAATCTTTGAAATATGGATTTGACACAATTTCACTGATAAGGCTCTTCCTAATTCTGACTGATAGGAAATATTAAAAACAATTTAGCCTATTGTTTTATCCATGCTTTTTCTGCTGTTTTGGAAAAAGAGCTTGTTGTGCAATAAAGAGAGGAAAAAGAAGATACTTTCATTTCCCCCAAGTCCTACTTGGGTCACCTGGGATAGAGTAGGATATCAATGGCTTCTCTGAGGGCCTATGTTAGTAGGCGTGGGTGTAGGTCATGCTCTCGCTCAAAAGTAGTCTTCACCTTTACCTGCAGACCACCAGTGTCCGTGCTCTCTAGGCTGAGTGCGCTGGACCTGGGCTCTGTGTGAGGGTATCAGCTGTTTTTCTGTTTGGTTGGATGTTGTTTCTTTCTCTGATGGCTGCATTCTATCTGTATAGGAAGACTATTAATGAGGGCTGAAAATGGATGCCTCATTCGTGTAGGGCCACTTACTGGGAAACACCAATAAACATTCCTTTAAGAAAACGTGAGCAAGGGGTCTTCAGGGCTGTTTTTCATTCTCCCAGTAGGTTAGCATATGCCCTGTCTCTAATAAACTTTTATCTCATATTAGTTGTATGATGAAAAAGTAGAACAATGGAAAATCAGGAAAGTGTCAAAATGAAAATATTAAAAACATAATAATTCCAACTCTGAAAGGGAACTTATATGCATTTTTGTAGTCACTGGGCAGAATTTCCTTTTATATAATAATTTTAAAAAGGAATGAAATGTCATTGCAATACCCTTCTATTGTTGTAGGCAAGCTGTTTCTAATATTTCTAAAACTATAATGAATCCTTTTCTAGCTATATCTCTGTGCACAAGTCTGAATGTATCTCTAGAATTTTTTAAAAATACCAAATCAGTTGTTCCTAGTTCATGCATTAAAAAAAAAAAAAAGTTTGGGGGTACATAGGGCAAAAAGGTGGATAATGATTTTTTAAATATTTTATTTTAAAATGATTACAGATTCACAGGAGGTTGCAAAAACAGTACTGAATAAAGTCCTTCACCCAAATTCCCCCAATGCTGACATGATGTGTAATTAGAGTACAACATCAGAACGAGGGAATGGATATCTGCAATCAAATACAGAACTATTGAATCACCGCGAAGAACTCCCCTGCATAGTTATATCAATTGCATTCTTGCCCCACTAACCCTGAGTCCTAGCAATCGCTAATCTGTTTTTATCCATAATTTTATCATATCAAAAATGTTACATAGATAGATAGTGATATCTATTTAGAAATTACCTGGAGCTTTCATGTAGATGAGAGTGGAAGAGAAAGCCAAGGAGATGTAGAATTAAAAAAGCAATATTTGCGACATGTGGGAAACAATGATCTTTCAAGCACTTATAAAACCAAAGCTTGCTTCTGTTTTTCCTTTGGAACCTAAAGACACAGTGAGTGATAATATAATTAATAGGATAGTTATGAGAAAGAGAAGCAGCGACTTTTCAGGAATAATATTACTAACAAATTGAAAATTCAACAATATTTTTTGGGGGGATTATCATTCATTCTAAAAACCCATGAAGAATCAATGAGCTTAAATATCTGGCTTTATCTAATTTTTAGATTTGTATGAGTTTATGCTTATTTAAGTTTAAAAAGCCTTTTCAAAATGACGTATGTAATTCTTATAACCATGTATAAGGAAACTGGGCTGGGGCGGTAAAAGGCAGCATATTGACTGTGGAAAGAGAAGAGACTTCCGAAGGTGATGTATTTAAATTCCTGATCTGTCACCATCATCCGCGTGCCAAAGGCAAGTTGCTCAGTCTGAGCCCCGGTTCTTTCACTGTTGAAAGGAAGATGCTAATAACAACTCCCTTGCAGACCAATCTTTACTGTTGTTGGGACGTTGATGGCATTTATGTGTGTTGCATGCATGTGCACTGACAGATTTATCCTTGCATTTGAAAACACAGAAGTAGAACCGTACGAGAGAAATTAGTGTAAAGATAATGGCCTTAAAAGAAAAAGTCTCCATGATGTTGGATACTCGGATGGAGGTTCCCTGAGACCCGATGATTGAAACCAACAATGCAAAAGCCCTCTCATACCAGGGTCAGAGTTTCAACAGGAGAATGGGTTATCTTTCCTTATATGATAGGATGAAGCAGAGAAATCCAATGGAAATGTAGCAACTTTCTATTTTATGAGATATTTAGAGAATCACCAGTATATATATAAATGTTTGCAATCATTCATTTTCTTTCCTGTGGTCCAAAAGTTGGAAGGAATAAAAAGGATAGAGAAAGAATAAAGAATTGTTTTCCATGTTTAAAGGGATTGTATTGCCCCCCCAGGGAGTTCATCAATGCTGATTCCATTCCAACATATATCACCTTCCAAGTGATATCAACTGACATCTGCTTTCTCTCTCACCTTCTACTCTTAACTTGTGACAGCATTTGTACAAGTGAAAATAAAATCATGTTTTAGGTTAATAAGCTGGAGGGTTGGTTGGAAGTTTGTTTTTGTAACTTCACGGACTCAGATTTTTCTTTGCAGTATGTTTTAGAACAAATCACCTTTCGTGAGTACTTCTTCCAAGACAATCTCATTCTTTGGATCAGAAGGAATCTGGAGCAAACAGCTCCACGTTCCAGTCCTAATCTGATTGTGCAAGATCACCAGCACCTCCTGCCCATCAAAGTCTAAAGCTACAAGGATGAAGAGTAAAGAGGTGATAACAAGATGTAATTGAAAGTGCCTTTGGGCTCCTGGGTGGATGACTCTTGGTTTCAGCGCTGGTCACGATCTCAGGGTCCTGAGATCCAGTCCCACCTCAGGCTCAGTGCTCGGTGGGAGTCTGCTTGAGATTCTCTCCCTGTGCCCCTCTTCCCCCTCAAGCTCTCTCTCCCTCCATCCCTCTCTTTCTCAAGTTAATAAATCTTAAAAAAAAATAAAGTGCCTTTATTAGGGGGACTCTAATTAGCCTCTGTTTTGGGGGACATGGGTTAAACAATAAAGACAGGGATATTTTCAAATCTGTACTCTTAAATATTTATGTGTGGCTTCAGCGTGAAGTCTGTGAAGAGATCGTCTTTGGTCTGGGAACATGCTAGTAAGTTTGTGCTGTCCAGTCTTTTGGGGCAGCTAATGTGTTTTCCCTGTGCAATCAGCGTGGTTCTGTGCAGTTTGGTAATGAGAGACGGTTTGCATCTCTCAGTGCGAAGAACTTTGATTAGGAGCTAGGTAGAGTACTACTATTCAATCATATCATGTTCGTTTTGGGCTATTTATACATTATCTTTCAAAGTATAATTTTATATGTAATATTATTCATTGTAGTTGTGATTCATAATTATACTGTAGCGCCATAAAGATAGTCACATAGAATCATTTAAAACATTAAACTATCGTCCCTTTGGAAACCTCGGAAGGGTGTCCTCAAATGATAAGACACTGCGAAGAGTGATGTTTTAGTAAAAAAGAAGCTGATATGCTGGTAGGCAGTCTCCCGGGCATCAAGAAATCATTTCTTACTGGCATAAATGTGAAAAGATAAGTGAGAACACGACACCAGCAGTGACTGGGCGCTGTCGACCAGGTGTAGTTAGACCGCGACGCCATGACGCCATGACGCCATAGTATTTTCACACACTAGTGGCAGTTACTTATTAATAAAGCAATGTGCTTATCTACTGCTTGCACTGTTGGTGAATATATGTCAGACACTCTGGAACTCTAAAAAATTCTCCTTTCCGCATTTGACCTGGTTTAGAGGGTTTAAACCAAGTGTAATTGTTCATTCACTTTTCAAAAAATATTTATTAAAGTTTTTTTTTTTGGGGGGGGGGGGACTGGCCCTGCACTTAATTCAGGGGTGATGAAAACCAGACCAGATGAAGACCAGATCTTTGCCCTCATGGGACTTTTGGAATATAATCAAGTGTCTGTATTTCTGCCTGAATTTTAACAGAATTCTAGTTAGAGTCTGTGTTTTCTTGTTGGTACTTCATGTTCAGGGATTGTCCACACCACAGTGTGATGGAGTACAGGATTAGAAGGATTTCTTTTAGGACTCTATTCTTTTGTTGCCACAGGATTTAGAGATCAATTATGCCAATTATGTTTGCTGTTTTGTTTACTAGATTCGGGTCCAAGCTATATTATACTATTTCTGAGGACCAGTATATTAGTTGTGATATTACTAAAATGCAATCTCCTACTTTGGACACACTCTTCCACCCAAATTTCAGACACACACACGCGCACACACATATATACGCACACATAACAAAATAAACAAACCAATAAATAAAAGGAACAGCTTGAACAGCAAAGCATATTTTTATTATTCCTCCTTGATTGGAAATAAAATTCAAAAATGGATTTCGGGGATTGATTAATTGATTGATGACCATTAAAAGCCACTCAACACTATGTATATTTTCATCATCTGCCAGGCTAGGTTGTGGGTAACTGTGTTGTGCAGGTAACAAATACATTTAGCACAGGGCGTCAAAAAGCTTTCCCAGATAAGTTAGATGAGTACATGAGCAATAATACAGGTGGGATTTGTTTGGTCAAGAAAATGCAATTTTTCTTGAGCTAAAGGTCACAATTGTCCATGGAGTGACCACTTTCTCATTATCTTTCACACTGCTCCTCATCTGACCAACTCACCAAAAACATCCATCTTCTCTTAATCAATAAAAAAACATTGTTGATGAAAAACAGGTACCTCTGTTTTTTAAAAGCTGGACAAATTTACTCAGTATGAGAAATACTCAGTAATTATTTCTCTAATGATGATTATTTTATTTGCAAGGTATTTGATTCCTCTCTTTTTCTCATTTTAAGACAGAAAAAATGGACATGAGTGGACCACACTTTTTGAGCAAAGTGAATTTATTAGCTATTATATTCAGATAGCAGTCTGAAGATCATACTTCATTAAAAATTTCATTATTTATGTTTTTACAGCTAACTAAGATTTTGGACATGAAAAATATTTTTGCTGATTAGCTGAAGTTATGTATCACATACCCATGAACCCCACATTTAGAAAGAACAGGGAATTAAATCAACTTCATTTCAAGCCTTTGTGGTCTCATGTCCAAACATTTTAGATAAGGTGACCCCAGCTTAACAGGAGTAGAGGTCTTATAGATTTTTAAAAGAAAATTAAAATGACAATAGTTGCAGGGATGTGCATTAGAAAAGGGAAGTGAAGCCATTCATGCCTGCACAAGAAAGCCCTGTCCTGCCACCCTTACTAGAATTCCTCCTTAAGTCATTCTCTGGTCAGGACCCAATTGCTAAACAATCGGGAGTCAGGACTCCATGCAAAATTTAGGTCCAGGGTCATGACTCCAATTTGTTAGTTCCAACATCTATTAGTGACCATCTTTAGTAGATAGGCAATTATTGAACTAATATTTTAATTGCTACTTTCAGTGAAGAAAAGTTATATTAGAGTGCACAGTCCTGGCTCATTTTCTGTGTCAACTTCAGCAGAGCACAGCACAAAGTGGTTACATTATGTCTAGGTGTGTCTGTTTCCGGATGAGATCAGCATTTGAATCCACAGACTCAGTAAAGTAAATTGCCTTCCTCAATGGAAGGCTTAAATAGCACAAAGTCTGAGGAAGAAGGAATTTGCCCCTTATTCCTGCCTCACTGATTGAGCTGGGGAATTTCTCATCTGTTCCTGGCCTTGGACTGGATTTACACCACCAGCTCCCCGGGTTCTCAGGTCTTTGGACTCAAAACTGAATCACACCACTGGTTTTCCTGAGTCTCCAGCCTATAGACTGCAGATCCATGGCACTTTTTACCCCGATAATCCCATAGTTGCAGAAACCAATTCTTCGTATCTCTCCCTTAATATATATAAATATGCGTTATATACACATATGTGCGTACACACAAATGTATACACACCTGTACATACATAGGAGACATCGACATAGATATACATATAGATAGGATATATCCTGTTGGTTCTGTTTCTCTGGAGAACCCTAATACATAATCATTCACACACCCCAGACACATAATTTAGTAGAAGGAACATATTGCCAAATTACTAAAAATAAAAGAACCCGTAAAGAGAAAACAGTGAAGGTTGATGATAAAAGCAAATTAAAATAAAATAGTTAAAAATAAAATAAAGGAAGAGATCTTAGTGTAATGTTATTTTTAATATTTTTATTAGTAATATTAGAGTCCAATAATAATAATAGCAACACAGGTTTGTAAAACAATTATCTTTTTATAAGAAAATTCTACATCCATCACCTAATTTGAACCTCAGAAAATTTATTTAAATTTGATGTGATTTCCACTCTATAAAAAAGAAAAATGGCTGTTTGACCAGTTCAAAGATCTGACAGGACCACACAGAGGCAAGTGCCTGGATAAAGACATGGCATCTATGCCCCTTCCTGGTATGGTTCCAGCTTTACTTGATACCAGAAGTCATGGCAGCTCCAGATTGAAGGAAGTGCTGTAATTCTTCAGGCACTTGGTTCATTTCTTCAAACCTTTTTAAGACCAAACTCATATGATTGTTAACAATTATTTTCTGTTTCCCTTTAATATCTAAACATGTCTGTATCTTATACTTTTTATCAGCTTGTATGTGCTGTTCTTCGTGTTATGTTGTTTTCTTAAATAAGCTTTGAGCTCCTCGTAGGCTCACATGAAATCCATTCCTGTCCTTCAACACCCAGAAGCTACTATTGTGCTAAGAACAAAGAAGATTTTAATGCTTATAAAAGAGACTCATATTCACGTGTTTACTGATGAACTCCTCTCCTCCAAAATTTTTTTCTAGAAAATGACAGACTGATACACACTTGAGGTGCCTAATGTTTGCACAATTGCTCCCTGCTGCTAAGTATGTTGTGGGTGATAAGATTTTTCGAGAAAATACTTCCTAAATTACAGCATCTAACTTTGTTGAAATAGGATGATATAAAAGTCCTACTGGATGTGAATAGGGGTAGAATTATATGAAAGAAATTGTAGCTTAAAGGACAAATGGAAGCTGTCTGCTAGTCTCCCTACTGTGTTTCAATGGAATTATGTCTCCACTCTCCAGTCTTTTCTTCTTCTTTTTTTAAAAGAGATTTTGTTTATTTGAGAGGCAGACAGTGAGCAAGAGAGAGAACACAAGCTGGAGGAGGGGCAGAGGGAGAGGAAGAAGCAGGCTTCCTGCTGAGCAGAGAGCCCAATGAGGGGCTGGTTCCCAGGAACCTGGAATCTTGACCTGAGTCAAGGCAGTCGCTTAACCAACAGAGCCACCCAGGCGCCCCTCCACTCGCCAGTCTTAACACTAAAGATTTCAATCCTGAAAATCTGTTGAAGAGCATTAGATCCATATGAGGAAGATATTTTTTTCCTGTAGTACTTCTCTAAAGCTGATTCGTGACGATTAAGTGGTTATACAGAATTTCTAAGATGTTTGTTGGTTTCTGTTTATCTTCCGTCAACCTAATGTATGTTCCATGGGGATGATTTCTGATGGAGTTTTACAGTTAGCTGTTAATTCTTCCATGTTGCTTAGGAAGGTTGTTTTCTTTTCAGTCTTTCTTTTGTTAATTATGAAAATTGAGATAAAAACCAGCCTTTTAATGCTCTTGGTTGGGTCAATATGCAAGGAATGTGTTCAAAAGGAATGTGAGATATAAGTGATCCTCTCATCGTATTGAAATAAGCCCTCTATTTGCTCATGTGTCTGTGATAGGTCTCGTGTTATTGAACCACTACCATCATAAAAAAAATAAAATAATAAAAAAAATGAAGTAAGGCAGCAGTGACAGGTTTCCAGATGAGTAAAGCAAAAAGCCTAGGGATCTGGGCTGGGGAAAGGAAAAGAGAGAAAGCCTTTGTCCTGTTTCTCCATGTTGAAATAAGCCCCATGTCCTTGCCTCTGGCCCCTGCGTATCCCTGCTTAACTCGAGCCTCTGAAGAAAACCTTCCCTGTCAGTTACTAGAAGTCTCCTTGGGGGATATCAACTGTGCTTGGACGTAGGATCTCAGCAGCACCGAGTGGGGCCACAAGGGATCAGAGCCTCCCCTGGTGGCTTCTGCCACATAGTCGGGACCCTAAGCACTTGTGCTATGTCAGCCTGGGGCCAGCATTTCTACTAAGTGCCAGGACTTCTGCTAGGAGGGTTTCTACTCAGGACTGCTGCCTCTGGAGCCCTTGGGGGCCATGGCATAGTGGTCTGAGGTAAAAGGAGAGAGCTCTTTTCCTTTTCCAGACTAAAATACTATAAAGAGATGGAACAGTAATATTTATGACCCCAGTGACATTTTGTGTGCTCTATTCCTTTCTGTTCCCCTCACCCAAACCATGTCTGTTACTAGGACCTGGGGTAAATCCAAGTAACAGACATCGTAATGGGAAAGAATTAGTCTTTCTCTGGCCTGGTTTCTCTCTGGTGTGTGTTTTTTTTTTTTTTTTAAAGATTTTATTTATTTATTCGACAGAGATAGAGACAGCCAGTGAGAGAGGGAACACAAGCAGGGGAGTGGGAGAGGAAGAAGCAGGCTCATAGCAGAGGAACCTGATGTGGGGCTCCATCCCATAACGCCAGGATCACTCCCTGAGCAGAAGGCAGATGCTTAACTGCTGTGCCACCCAGGCGCCGCCTCTCTGGTGTGTTCTCTTCTGTGAGGCTTCTCTATCTTTCCTATGAAAAGGATTGTTGTCATTGGGTGTTGGTCTCAAGTGTACCAGTCATAGCTTGCCCGTCTAAGCCTTGAAATAACACCATGTTTAGTCTCCTGTGCGACGAAGGGCAATGTTTCTGTTAAGGCCGGAAATGCTGGTTAAAATCATTCCACCTAAAAAAATTGTTCTTTCTAGCTCAGGCTCGGAGGTCAAGGAGACCCACAATTCATAACTTCTCTGACACAAACTATGCGGCCAGACATGAGTTATATAATTTCTCTTAATTAGTATTTCTCGGTTTTTGGTTTTTTTTAAAGAGATTTCATTTATTTATTTGATAGAGAGAGAGAGAGCACAAGTGGGCAGAGCAGCAGACACAGGGGCAGGCAGAGGGACAGGAGAATCAGGCTCCCTGCTGAGCAAGAAGCCTGATGTGGGACTCGATCCCAGGACCCTGAGATCAGGACCCAAGCCAAAGGCAGATGCCTAACTGACTGAGCCATCCAGGTGCCCCTGTGTGGGTCTCATCTGTACACCAGGCTTCAAGATCCTACCCACCCAACAGGGTGACTTTTCAGATTAGAAGAAGACACAATGACTGCATAGTGGCAGTGCCCATTTCACAGTGACCAGAGTATCATGAGATTTAATACTAGATTTAGCAGAAATTATAGTCAAAGTAGTATTTTATTGAATAGAAAACCATTAACTGAAGAAATGGACAGTATTCTTAACCACTAAAACATTAATATCCATATTGGATAAGAAGCAAACAGAATTTTCAAATCTGCCATCCTAAAAATATCACAAGGCTGTATTAAGGAGCAAGACGGATGTGGACATCTGCTCAGTTCTCTCGTTTGTGCCTGGCTCTTGTGGCAAATACCCCTTAGCCTGCATGGAGAGAACTTCTCACGTTGCCTTTGCTCTCTTACTGCTTGACTTAAAGTTGATTTCCTTATGCTCTCTTTTTCCTCTTTTTAAATTGTGTTTTATATATATATGTGTGTGTGCGTGTGTGTGTGTGTATAGACATACAGTTTTATTCCTAATAACTATATTATAATCCCTTACAAAATTCAAATAATTCAGAAGCCAAAATATAGTGATCCCTACCAAACCCCATTCCATCGATCTGAGGTTTAATTTTGAAGGGTTTGGGTGTCTCCCTCACACTATTTTCTATGCTTCTATAAATATTTGTTCCCCTTTGACATAAATATCCTTGTATTTTACCTATGAGCCTCTAACTTGTTTACATCAGCCAAACATTTATCATGCATAATTTCCAGATCCACCTATTTCTTCTAACACAGCATTTTCATAACTACATAATATTCTATTGTGTGGTTACATCATAATTTACTGAAAAGTTTTGTACAGATTGATATTTAGTTTTATTTTATGTAAGGATGTAATAACGAATGTATGAGTATTCTTCTTTGGTATTATATTCGTTGATAGGATTTTTCTCTCAAAGGTTTTAATTACCATTGAATATTTTTAATTGATAAGGCCATGTGACTTTTCTAAGGGTTGACAGAAATTTGAAACACTAGTAACCTTGTGTAATGCCCACGTCTCTACACCATTAGAAGAGTGACAGAATGTCCCTGATATTTCCTTGTCATTTTCTTTTTCACTGAGGTCCCTACTGACATTGTGTGTCTTCTTCAGAAGAACTCATTGTCTGTGTTTCCTTTTCTGTGAATTGTGTGTTCCCATCTTTTTATTTTTATCTAATAAGTATTTTTCTAATAAGCCATTTGCCATTTTTATTGTTATATGCATGATTTTGGTACTAACGGTATTAAAACTTTTTGTTTGTGGTGTCTTTGTTAAGTTCACATGTGTTAAGTAGAGGCCGGGGAAAGTGAAAGAGAGGCGTTCATTACTCACGAGCTGCAGGAGGGACTCGGCCTGATTCAAGGGGCCAGACTGGAAGGTCAAGGAAAAGTGCCGACACAGAGAGCCTAGGACCTAGGCACATGCCTCCGTAAGGGTTTGTGTGTGGAGTGCTTTGGGGTTCCTGGGCCACGTGGGTTAATTCACATAAAAAAGCATGGTTTTGATTAGCTTCATGGGGGGTTCTTATCTAAGGGACACAAAGGGGAGTACTTACCTCAAGGGTAGTCCGAAGATTCAGATCAAGAACTTACCACTCACTGTGATTGTGCTGGCTTTGGCTGAGGGCGTGTGCTCCTGGGAGGGGCTGCTGTCAACAAAGTTTACAAGTTAAAAAGGCCCTGGAGCTTTTTCAAGTTCAAGGCCCTGGAGGTCACTTGTCCTCACAAAATGGCGCCGACGCCGCACTACTATGGAGTAGCTTAGTCAGATCTCGGAAGTGTTTCATGAGCCCTGCAAACATTGTCTCACCTTTGATTGTTAATCTTTTTTTTCTTTTTCTTTTTAATATTTTATTTGTTTATTTGTGAGAGAGAACGCAAGCAGGGGGGTGGGGGAGGGACAGAGGAAGAAGCAGGCTCTCCGCTAAGCAGGGAGCCCAGTGCTGGGCTTGATCCCAAGACCCTGAGATTATGACCTGAGCCAAAGTCAGATGCTTAGACTGCCCACCGAGGCACCCTGATTGTTTATCTTTTAATTTTGTTTTTGGTGTATCTATTCCCAAATCAACCTTTTTATTTTTATTTATCTTCCTTTCTTTCTTTTTTGAGAAAGAGTGAGAGAGAGAGAGCACACACGAGCAGGTGAGGGGGGCGAAGGGGGCTAAGGGAGAGCGAGAGAGGGAATCGTAAGCAGGTTCGTGCCCAGTGTGGAGCCGGTGGCATGGCTTCATCTCAGGCCCCTGAGATCACAACCTGAGCCAACATCGAGAATTGGAGGCTTAATGGACGGAGCCACCTAGGCACCCCCTAACTTTTTAATTTTGATACAGCAAGTCTGTAACTCTTTGTTTTGGTGTCAAAGTTTTCTATGTTAAGATGGCCTATGTCAGCTTGAACTTTGCATGTCTTTTCCTGTATGTTCTTAAGGCTTTTAATATACATTTAATGCAGGGTGAGTTTTTAAATCCATTTGGAATTATTTTGTAAAATATATGATGCAATGGAGAAAAAAATAGCGCTGAGAATTTATTTGAAAGGATATATGTGATAGAACTCCCAGTAAATTTTTGAAGTTAAAAAAATAAAAATTCATGCACTCGTCTACAACTGCGTTCAAAGTTGTACGTTTCCCATGTGCATTTTCCATCTTCACCCTAAAAAGCACAGAGGCCACACAGGCAGAAGGGACCATCCCTGGGCAAGGATTCAGTCATTTCACAGATAGTAGCTGTGTGTCCCGCTATGCTGACAACTGGTCTGTATTGGCCACGCTTACTTATAAAATTCTGCTTTGCCTTACTCCTCTCTCACCATCTGCAGCATTACATTATTTTCCAGATTCTGGTCTACAAAATAAAAATTACATTTGGGTCTTGGTAAAGGGCTAAGAATATGATTTCCTAAAAAACAGAGAGATTTCTTTTCTACTCTCTTTATTTTGTTTTATTTTATCATTTTATACTTGGAAAAGAAACTAGCCAAGATGAAAATTACATTTCTCAAATATTAATACCATCTCAGTCCCTGAAGCTGAGAACTGCAGAGAGCACTTTTATGATTTTGAACTTCCTAACTGTCCCTATATAGGAATTTCAAAAGTACAGCCCCTCTATCCTCACTAAGCATGATTAACTATTTAGCCTCCATGCTATTGGTTTATGGGACTCAAATTATTAACAACGACCAAACTCTAGAAACAAACAGTCAAAAGAACAAACAAGTCATCACCATCACCACCACCTGCCATTTTGCTCGTTTGTGAACGAGAGAAAAGTCAGATTTCAGTTTTGGCGGAACCAACTAGAGTTGAGAAAATCTGAAAATACAGAATCATTGATGCATTAATGGCTCTGGCATTCAATTGGCTATTTATTGAAAATATAATCATCACTTTCAGCAAGTTTCTTGGATGCTGTTCTTTTAATTACACTGTAGAAAAAAATTACCATTCCTATTTATAGACTAGGAGTTTCTTAGAAAGGAGATGTAGAAAGGTATTTGAGCTGCAAGCTGAGGAGTCAGCCAGGCCGGTCAGTTTTGGAACATTGCTATCCTACAGCTGTTCTACTTGATAGCTCTGTGACTAGGAATGAACGCAACCTTCTAAAACCTCAATCTCTTCATCTATGAAATGGTAATTGATGTCTAGACCAGAGGCTGTGCTTCTACTAAGATGTGTCACTAGCTTGACTGCTGGCTCCCTCTGCCAGGTCAGCCGCAGAAGGGCTATAAAGGGGAAATGTGAAAGTATTGAGGGGAAAATGATAAGACATCCTGGTATTGATGGGGGGCTCTTTTGGATTGATGCACATGTGTGGATGAGGTGGTGGCTTTCACCTACAATGAGGAAGCGGTCCAGTAAGTCTGTTGCGAAATCTACCCAGATTCCCACCATTACCTTGGAACAAACAGCACCTTCTCTTACTCCCGTGTAGACACAAACCTTCAACCATATGTCTTTGGAGTGAAAGCAGGGCAGGAGCAGGAACTCCGGGCATGAGAGGAGATGAGAAATAATCCAGGAGTCACTTTCTCATACTTTCCTCTCGAAAATATCAGAACTGATAAATTTTAATCAAATGAGCATCTCCTCTTACGGATACTTGTTCTAGAAGCCAAAGATTGAAGCCTTTGCCTGAGACCTGTGTGGGGTAAAAAGCGGCAGACAGCAAGGTTTTGTTGTCTAGGGCTCTTAACTTCTGAGCTACTCATCCCCAATAAACAGTGCTTGAAAGAGTAGCTGATACAGGGGTGGGTCTATGGCAAACAAACAAATAACCCCCCCTCAAAAAAACCCGAAAACCGATATAAAACAAAAACCTTCCCCCAAACAAAAACAAAACAAAAAAGTCGCTGAAAGAACAAATTACCTCAAAAGGTAGTTACTGTGCTGGACTGTGAACCTCACCAGAAACAAAACTATCAGGACCAAGACTGAGAATGAGCGTAACAATCCTGGTAAAAGAGGAAGATGGTAGCCGTCTGGATGAAGAGCAATGTGAAGAAGAGAATAGGAGCAGCAGTCAAAACACTGCTCCAATTCATGGAATTTTGATATATAGCAAAAGTGGTATGTCATTTATTTAGAAAAAATGAATCCATTCAGTAGTTGGAGATGGGAGAAATAGTTATTTATAGATAAATGATATAACCAAATTCCTACTTCATACCATGTACAAAAATAAAATCCAGACATCTAAAAAGTGAAAAAAAATTGGTGGACAATAAAGATAAATATATTTTAGTCTTAGATAAATAGTCTTTTTAGCCAGTAGAGTAGGGAGAGCTTTTTAAACAAGATGCAAAATGTGTTGACAATACATAAAAAATAAAATGATACATAGGACCGTATGAAATTATGAAATATTGCTTATTGGAAGACGCTTTAAAAGAAAGTAAAAAGAAAGTAAAAAAGCAAATTATTCTGTGACATAGAAAAAACAAATACAAAAAAAATAATTTCTACAAGTGGATTCTTTAAAAGCTCGGAATTCCATAGAAAAATAAGAAAACTTATGAATAAATGTCTCACAAAAAGGAAATGTATCTGGCTTCTGAGCATGTGAAGAGATGCTGATGATTGTTAATGATCAGGGAAATGCACATCTGAACCATACTGAGATACCATTGTTATCTATTTGATGGACAAACAAAATCTGAATACCAAGTGTTTATGCGCGGGGACTTGGTTTCTGTGGAAGCACATATAAGAGCGATCACTTCAGAAAATAATTTCTTAAATTCAGACATTTAAATATCATATTGCTGGGAATTCTCTGCCAAGTCATGTGATAATTTCAATGTATACAACTCAGTAAATGGAAAAGAATAGTAATAGCAACACTACTCACAATAGCAAAAACCTAGAAACAACTAGAATGCCCACCAAAGGGGAATTGATGAGAAAGCTGTTTATATTTATATATTGGGCTATTATACAAAATCATTGACTACACATTAATATGCAACAATATGGATGAATCTTAACATCCTAATGGTAAAGTGGAAAAAAATAATTTTAACAAGTGATAGGATGATACATTTTATTGACTATAAAAACATATAACATATTGGGGGTATTTTTTATTTTAGAGGTGCATATTGAAATAGTAAATATATATATACAATTTATTATTATTTTTTAAGTAGACTCCACACCCAGCATGGAACCCACCTCAGGACTTGAACTCATGACCCTGAGATCAAGAGTCAGACACAGGGATGCCTGGGTGGCTCAGTCAGTTAAGCATCTGACTCTTTTTCTTTCCCTCTTTCCTTCTTTTCCTCTTCCTTTCTTCCTTTAGTAGGCTCCATGCTCAGCATGGGGCCCAGCTCAGGGCTTGAACTCATGGCTCTGAGATCAAGACTTGTGTTGGGATCCCGAGTCTAACACTTAACTGACTGAGCCACCCAGGCACCCCTGAAACAATAAGTATATTTTTAAAAAGCAAATGGGTGATTGACATAGAATTTGGGAGGATGTTTGCTTCTGGAAGGGGGTAGATGGGGTGGAGGGCATGTGTGTATAGATGTAGAGATTATTTTCAGGGTATTATATCTTATATGCAGTGGTGAGTTTGTGGTGCTTATTACACTATTAATGAATAACTAAATATCATGTAAACTAAAAAAAAGGCTATGTGTGTGCATGATTCAATGATTATAATTAATCAAAATTTATGCACATGAAATATTTTTGCAAATCAAATAAAAACTAACAATAACCTAATTAATAAAAGCACTGTTGAAGATTAAACAGGATCGCATGTGGAAGGCACTGGCATAGAGTGAGCACTCAATATTTTTTTTTATATATTTTGCTAATATTTTTGCTATCTCTTAATTGTGCAAGATTATAAATATAAGTATAAATCATTTGTTTTGGAGTTAGTATTCTTACACTCATTCTCTATAGTCTTGAAAGAATTGTGTAACGTATGCATCAGTCAGCACAGAATTGTACATATAAGTGGATGAAATTTATCACATCAGTATAATCACAACTGTGCAGTAACAAACCTCCCCCATAATTGCTGCATGGTTGGAGGACGGGTGATTAATTCTTATTCACGCATGGCAATGATATTGTTGAACAATTGCAAATTACTGTTAGTGAAGAACCCCATTTGTAATGAATAGATGGTTGTATATATTACTACATATCAAATTTTCATCATTTTGAAAAACTTGTGAATTTGGCATAAACCATACGAAGGAAGGGAGACCCAGAGAATTGAGTTGGTGGCCCAATGACACACAACTAATTCAGGGAGCTGAGTTAGAATTCAGATCTTCCTACTTTCCTTATACTTCCCATGTTTCATCTTACATCAGCTAGGAGTGAAGAAGTAAGATGCCTGTCTCAATATACAGGAATGTTCTGGAACATATGGTATGAATATATTTCACATCTTTTTGATATATCCATTGTTTGGGATATGAGAGCGGTCTGCTCTATAATATTACTTTTAAATATGTATATATGTAAAATGTATATCCAGATAGCAAGCCAGCTCTGTGTCTACCCTGTATTAGCACAAAAATCAGGATGTAAAAGTTAATTGCATGGGTAAAGCTGTTCCATTTAGACAGTCACCTCCAAATGTACCACTTTGAAAATAATGCAATAGAAACATAAGGTACTCAGGACATCAGCACTCAAAATATTAACTTTTAACAAAGACAAAATATGAGTGATAATGGTGTCCACATTTGGTATAGTCTAGTATTGCTTAGAGGTGAAGCTAAATTAATCATGATAATTTGCTTTAGATTCTCAAAAGTTCCCATTACCATTTCTTTAGCTTTTAGCATTAATATTTTATATGCATTTTATATTGGGAAATTCTGTCAGAGAAACTGTTACTATGAAAAATATTTTTTTTTACTTTGAAAATTAACTTATATAGTGAGTAATGTGAAGACCACTCTTTTAATTTTTCTTCATAATTACTTCTTAAATTTTAAATTGCCCTTAAATTGCTATTGAACAGCTAAGGGAACAGAATAACTGTTCATAACAGGCAATAGATCTCTTAGAAGGAAAATGTTGAGGCTTGGAAGATAATCATAGCGAAAGTTAGCAATTATTAAGTGATTTCTAAAAAAACATTTCATGCTGTATTAAGAGTGTGTACACATTCTTCTGCTCTAGGAATAGACGGCAAAATTGTACCTAAGTAATGCACTTTTTGTGTATCTGTGCTATTTTATTTCAGAAAAAAAAACAGCTTAGAGTATAAACCTTGAGATTTCTTGTAAGACCTTTCTTACCTCAAAAGCATTTTCCAGAAATAAACGTAAGGCAGGTAATAATTGTGTGCTCCTGTGTGTTGGCCGAGCCCACACGTTCCTCCACAGGTGTGTCTTCCTAACACAGATCAGCCTTACTCTTTCTTCATGGACGTCTGGAGACTTGTTTCTTCTTTGGGGCTTCGAACTCCTTTAATGTTTTCTCCTTTCTTCTAGAGATATTTATCAACTTAAATTTTTACCTGTGTTTGTATGCTTTCAGGCTTTAGTTCATTTGTATTAACAACCCAACCAAAATTCCATAACTAAATAAGACATCATATGTTAAATTAGCCAATAAAATCAACAACTGAAATAAGAATTCACTCCAGAAAAAGTTCATTCTCTGAATCAATCTGACAAAGCCTTAAAACAACTAAATTGGGGAAGCTCAATGAGATATATGAAAGAACAGAATCTCTTAAAAAGTAAATAAAAATCCTGTGAAAGAATCAGTTACAATGAAACAAAACTATGTAAAACTAGAAAAGCCCAAGCTAAAGGAAAGAATTGTACAAGAAATCATATAAGTTAGTTAAATTAACTCTTTACTTAAAAATAATTTTGTAGTGTAGTTTTTATGGTTATGAAAGTGAAAGAAAATTCTGGACCACAGTAACAGATGCCTACCTAAGAGAAATAAATGGAGAATGTTAAATTTGGGTAGATTATTTTGTAGGAGAAAAAAAAAACTCAGTCAAAAAATATGTCATGAGACTTTTATACTACAAAAACAATCTAGAGATTTCAAAAGAGTAGGAGGTAAATAAGAGGTGATATAAAAACTTATTGGAAAATATCTTTAGGCATTTACATGACAAATGCAATCTAGAAATATTAAAGAAGCAGTGGGTAAATAACAGGCAATATACAAAAATGAAGGAAGAAAAAAATAAAAAAGGTTAAGCAGAAAAAAATATGATAGCAGAATTAGATTAAATATATATGCAAATAATAAATTTAAGATGCATATTTGCAAACTGGATACAAAATTCCCAGTGTATGTGTTCTGCTCTTTAACACCTCCACACACTAGAGTACAGTGTGCTATACTTTTAACAAAATTAGAGGAATGAGAAATATATATAATTAAGTGGCATGGAAATTTAACTCTAGAGAACAAACAGATGGTCACCAGAGGGGAGGTAGGTGGTAGGGGGAGTGAAACAGGTGATGGGGATTAAGGAGCACACTTGTGATGAGCACCAGGTGTTGTATGTAAGTGTTGAATCACTAAATTCTATACCTGAAACTAGTATTATACTGTATGTTAACTAACTCAAATTTAAATAAAAATTTGGAGGGGAAAAAAAAAACCCAAAACTAAAACAAACAAACAAAAAAACCCAGACGAACAAACAAAATAAAATAAATGGCGTGAAAATACTATCTAAAAGCCATGAGGATACTATTGCCATTAGAAAATACTGTATTTTCCAGATGTTGTGAGTATGACTATTTCTGGTTGAATGGCTTTTATTAGAATGAGTCCTCCTTTATCCAATTTAATGATTTTTATTTTGTGTATCTTATTATTTTTTTTTATTGGGGGGACGGGGCAGAGGGCAGGGGAGAAAATCTTAAGCAGGCTCCACGCCCAGCACAGAGTCCAATGAACAGGGCTCTATCTCATAACCCTGAGATCATGACCTGAGTTGAAATCAAGAGTACGACCCTTAACCAACTGAGCCACCCAGGTGCCCTGATGCTTTTTATTTTAAACAATAATAACATAGAAGCAAATATGGTGAAGCAAAATCTTACATCTACAAAATAAATTGACAAATTTATAATTATTGTGGATGTTTTAAACACAGTTTCATAAGAAAAAATCAGAAAAAAATAATGTTCAATCTTACAATAAAACTATCCAGATTTAAATAACATGTTACTGAGCCCAATGAATAGAGAATATACATTTTTAAAAAATCAACCTAAAACTAATATATATTTTAATTTTTAATTCACACATCTTTATGTTAGGGCACTATAAGCTCTCAGAAAGGTCTTAACAAATTTGACAAAGTATGATTCAGAACATAGCCTCTTATTAAAACAATTAATTTTGAAATAAGAATTTACAAATCTTAAAAAATCTAAATGTTTGTCTAAAAGTCTTGGGTTAAAGAAAAAATAATCACTTTTTTTGAGCAATGGAAGTACTAAATAGCAAAAAGTTGTGCAATGCAATTAAAGTCTTATATTTATATCTAGATATGCATTTATTTAAAATGAATAAGAAAGATTGAAAATAAATGTTAGAAGTTCAACATAAATTAGCTAAAAAGGTAAATATTTAAAAAAGTATAAAAAAGGAATACTGTTTTCAAGAATAGAAATTAATAAACCATAAAAAAGACCTGACCAACAAAACCGAATACTGTTTTTTGGGAGAAAATGCCAATACAATGGACTCAGCTGAAAGAAGGATAATTAGAAAAGAAAGGAGAAAGGATCAAATAGCAGTAATAGGAATGGAAAGAGAGACATAACCCTGAATAGAAATATTGTGAATCATAAGAGAATGGTATAAGCAATGTTATCACAATGTATTTGGATGCACTTAAGAACTTTCTGAACTTACTCCAAATTTTAACGGTGGTTCCTGCTGGGTAATGATATGCATTGATTTATTTTTAATATAATTTTATGTATTACAAATCATTTTTACCATTAGAAAAACTTAACTGTTCAATCAAGAAAAATCTCAAAATGCAAATTCCTTTAGAAATGTAATAAAGAAATAAAGTATCTCAAGAAAGAATTCTATGGTCCAACAAATGTGGTTATTTTTATCTTTTGTCATTCTTTAGTAATGTAGAAATCCAGTTACTGAAGTTATAAACCCTTATAAATCATGTATACTCTCTTTCATTCAACTGTAATCATGTGCAAAGAAAACAAGGGAGAATCTTTTTTTACTCCATTGCACAGTCTGATTAAATTACACTTATTAGGGGCGCCTGGGTGGCACAGCAGTTAAGCGTCTGCCTTCAGCTCAGGGCGTGATCCTGGTGTTATGGGATCGAGCCCCACATCAGGCTCCTCCGTTATGAGCCTGCTTCTTCCTCTCCCACTCCCCCTGCTTGTGTTCCCTCTCTCGCTGGCTGTCTTTATCTCTGTCAAATAAATAAAATCTTTAAAATAAAATAAATTACACTTATTAAAATTTTAAGTGACAAATAATACAGCTCCTTTCTTAAGAGCTTATGCCATAATCCCGTCACAGAGTAGAACAGATATAATTCATGGAGCTGCTAGAAAAAAATTATATCTATTCAATTTTAGGGAGAATACTCATGCTCAATGTTCAGAAGAGGGGTGTCGTAACATCTCCAGCACTTATTTTGTTTTAGCAAGCATTAATATTAAACAGTTAACTAATATTTTTCCTCAAGTCAATGTTCTCGCATCCACTCTAGGATTTTGAAAAATGAATTAGCTGTCTTGGTATAAGAAAAAATCTTTATCTATAAAGGAGTTTGTTTTATCGCCTGAATGATGAGAAAAGTTTGCTCAAGGTGCTATGTGGATGGGGAATGGAAAATATCTTACCGCAAAGGTAAGAGCTTGAACATCTTTGTGACCAGATTAAATGTCCTGATTAGGAAGTTCCTCCTTTTTGTAGCTCCATCCGTAAATCAGTATCTCTGAGAGTCCAGAAAATGAATCAAAATATGCCTCTAGTAGGTAAAGTTCCCTTTCACAGGCTGTTCTTCAATGACTGAGTTTCTCAGGAGAAAAGGTGGAGTAACACTTAGCTTTAAGCATAGAATTTTTTACAGTTGATGTTCAATCCCTTAATAAAAACCTGATGTCCCCATATCTAAATGACCTTAATGTTTGTTTGTTTGTTTTCCCAATCGAGGGGCCAGCAAACTAGACCTGAGCCCTCCGTACACTTGCAGGTCGATCTAGACCTGAGCCCTCCGTACACTTGCAGGTCGATCTGTGCTTCTTCATGATATTTATCAAAACTCTGTTTATAGAGTCCATTTTGTAATCAGTTTAAAATGGGTCTTCCTACTTAGTGTTCAATTTCATAAGGGTCGGTTTTGCCAACTTTGCGTCTTCTATACTTAGCAGAGTGCTGTGTTGATGACCAATGACTATTACTTTTTAAAATTTAATTTTAGCACACCTGTTAGGTGCCCTAACACAACGTATTTTTTCTCACGCAACATCTGTATTGGAAGATAGTTATTACCATCTCCACTGTTTTAATAAGTAAAGAAACTGACGCTCGAAGAGATTAATTAACAAGGTCCCAGTAGAAGTGACAAAGTCAGCATTTGAACCATTTTGGCTGCCTGTCAAGCTTGGCGTCATTCTACTAAAACTTTATACATTTGCCTCTAAGGCCTGGCAAGTGCTTCTGTATTGTAGCCACTCAGGAAATGAGAGAGACTATGTCAGTGGGTTAGTAGCCTTGTCTGGAACCAACCAGACTGGGAGCTAAATCCTAACCCTGCTGCTTTTCTGCCCTAAGACTTGAGTAAGGTAAAAAACTTCTCTGAGCTTTAATATCCGCATCTGGAAATGAGATGAACTGATGAAGACAATCATTACTTTGTAGGGTCTTTGGGGCAAATTAAATGAGTTTCTTTATTTATAAGATAATATTTACTTGCACTTAACTAAGCGCAGCGCCTGTTCTATATGTTTTATGCATAGTGTTGGAATTAATCATTGCAAGAATCCTATAAACTATGAGGAAATAATTACTTATTGTTTTAGATTTAACAGCAAGGACACAGGCATGGAGACATTCAGGTCCAACCCAAAGTCATGCAACTTGTAATTAGAAGATAAGGGTCTTAACAATGGCTGAATATTCATTAAAAGTTAGCCATTATTTGGTAAAGGAAAAGATGGCAAAATAAGTGGATGGATTTAATATCCACAGCCTCAAGCCCTCTGAGAACTAAGAATCTTATTGGCAACTATTCAGGAAAATAAATGATTACAATGACAAAGCCTATTGGAAGATCATTTTATGTTATGAGGAGCTTACGTATGCCTCTTCTGTTCTCCAACTTCCCTACTTTCCATTAAATGCAATCATTTTTGGGTTTTTTTCACCCAACTATTTTTTTCTCTAGCAATAGAAGTGCTAAATTGTAACTGTGTCTTAGGTAAAGGTATACATTATAAAAATGTATTATGATTATAATGAAGGCAGTGCCCCTCTATTACTCTAATATTTGTTTAAAAAGAGGATGTATCTCACAGCTCAACCCACTCACCTTTGAAAATAAGCATTGCTTTACCTCTCTATTGTGGTGAGAACTACTCATCGAAGAGTATAGGAAATTACTGTGATGTTATATGGTATTTTTCATCAGAGCAAAACCTATTTTTCAAAAGACAGAGCTCCTTTAATGGACTATTATGTTACCCTTGTAGGCAACAGCACAAGAAAATGTTGGCTAAACTTTTCACAAAAGCAAAGGTGAAAATGGGAGAATGGAAATTCCTACAAAGAGCTGTTTAAATTGTATAACAATTTTCAGTTCCATTGTAGTAAAAAGTACTTAAGAAACAGAGATGACAGAGAATGGAAGCTGAGTTTCCAAACTGCATTTTCAAATTTCAACAGTTGGAAGGTAAAAGACTCCAGAAGTGATTCAGAATAGCGCCAAAGAGAGCCTTGACCCAGGTGATACCTATGGGGGTGATTGTCACAGGTCACAGGGACAGACAGATTGGGCGAGTGTAGGGAAACAGCATTTTTCTCTTACAGGCAAGAGCAGAGGCTATTCATGGCAAGACACGTACCTCCATACTTTATCTAAGGGATGGCAGACTCCTCTCATGCTTGAAGATTTCTTTTATTTCCATATTTAGAACATATTACCTAAGAATTTAGTTACTTGTAAATGACAGCCAAAGGGACTCTTCTCTTGTGGATGCTTACAGTTTTGCAAACAACAATTTGAACAAGAAAAAGTCAATAACAGAGAGGTAACTGCCTCATGATCGTATCTATGATCCCCACACCAAGTAACAGATCTGTGATGAAAAAATAATGCAAACGAGGATCATTGTGGTATTTTGCTGAGGAAAGTGAGGTATAAACTTCAATACCATAACATGATAGTTGGCTGATAGCTATCTTAAGAAGCCCCAAAGAACGGAGATGGGGTTATCTGAGAGATATTACAGATCTTACATAGTTTCTGGGAAAACTACGTAAGCAATGATAAAAAAAAAAAAACCACTCAAAAAACTGGACACACACATAACACACAATCATCTCCAGGAAGGAAAAAAGGGGGAAGAAAGAGAAGGTTTTCAAATGTATATTTCATGTAATCTTAACAAACATTAAATTGACAGAGAGAGGGCCTGTAGGTTTCTACATAGAGCAAAGGTATCTGTTTACTAATAACGTGGAGTAGTATTTTGACAAAACTGTTTATTTTATTCCCTTAGGATCCTGCTTTTAGTTACTCTGCCAATCCTTCAACCAAGTGCAATTCTTATAAGGTGAATTTTCATAGTTCTAGACTGGGGATCCTATGAATGTATCTTCTCTCTCCCTCTTCCTCTCTTTGTCTTTCTCATGTCTTTTTAATATTCTTGAAGGCAAGATACTATTTCTTTATATGTCTTCATATCTTCAATTGCTTAGCAACTAAATAAATGGTGGCTGAGTAGAAAGAAATGACATATTCCTGAATAAGTAAAAATATCTCTGAATCCATCTGTTATAACTACAAGTTAGTAGTGTGTGTATGCTTTGACTTAACAATCATTTATATTTAAAACTGTAATTTCAAGGACCCTTATTTGATGACAGACTCTCAATTATCCATGCTCAGCTCACTGAATAGTAGCAAGGCACTAACAAATGAAAACGATAAATAACCCCAAAGTTCTATTAGTATTTATTAGTTCCTAGTTTCAACCTTTCCTCCGTTCTCACTTTCAGGAAAAGCTGTTAATAATAAATGCCATTACATGTATTCATTATACATCCTCCTCCTTTCTGGGCTTATATTTTTATGGAAATGTTAATGAGCGGCGGAATGATCAGAAGGTGAGTAATCACATACACGTAGAGGAGGAAAGAAGAGGAAGGTGTCATGAAATCTACAATGTTGTACTCCCATAAATTGTGATTACACGTATTTCTTAGAGTCATTTCTGGCTTTTCATGCAAGCAAAGTGGAAAGCAAACTTATGCGGAGGCCCCATTGTTAGCAGAATCTCTAAAGGTAGTAGAAGAAAAACACAAACTACAAAAGGAATGCCAAGAAAAAGAACAAAACAAAACAAAACAAATCCCTGAATTATAGACTCTTAGATCAGGAAGCTGGCAACAGATCAATGTTGTTCAGTGATTATTAAATGTTTATGTTTTTAAAAGCAGATTTTTTTTTTTTGAAGTGTATAAAAGCCGGTCAATGAAACAGACATTGGTTGACTTTCTCTGGTTGAAGCTGTGCTTGAAGTCTTGCTCTCACAACACCCTCCCCAGTGGCCTCTGATGCTTCTCTACAAAACCTCAAGACTTCATAGAATAAAGTTCACAAACAAGTGGTTTATATGCAGAGATGAAGAAGCCAAAGCATGGAGAATTTATATGACTTTCTACAGGTGCAAGGTGCAAAAATAGTATTGTCTAGGTCCAACAAAACCTAGGATTTGAATTTTTCCATTCATTGTCTTGTGTTCTTTCTGCTGATCCACCAGGCCCCAAGGAAGGACATGGTGCTTGGGTTTTCCCATCAGGTTTCTTTTATCATCAAGAAACCTCCAGGAAGAGTAGAAAATTCCTCTTTTGTTCCTCCACTCTATCTATGCCCTATACTAGCACCCATAATCTATTATTTATTTACTTAACCATGTCTCTGTTCTAAAAGTTCAAAGCTCTCTGAGGAGAAGAATTCAGAATTCTTCATCTCTATATCCACACTATAGGGCACAGGGCCTGCCTCCCCATGTACTCAATTATATAAGCTTCCTTCCCAGCTATCTGCCCTATTGTGACCTAAATGAGAGATAATGCACATAGCTCAAACTTTGTAACATTTGACTTGAGACCTTTTAATGGGAGAAGAGTTCTTTAGCCATTCTAAGCTGGATATAAATTATGTGTTATGAATGTAAGGCTATTATAGTTTTCTCACAGCTATTATAATTTCTATTCGAGCCAAAGACTAAAAATAGCTTGTATTATAATCTATTAAGCCTTTTAAATAAATTTTAACAATGTTACAAAGTAGGTTTGTGAGAAATAAAGAAAAAAAAAGGAAAAATAATAGTTCAGAGCTCTCACCTATAGTTAAATTATTTTCTGGTCTTACGAGAAACAAAATCCCCATTATGACATCATTACACAAAAAGGAGCTTTCCAGTTCCTACCAAGTAAATCAGACGTTAACAGGCATCACTGTGTTGTAAGATACGCTAGGACCCCAATATAAGCTGCTGAGCTGTAGAAGATAATGTCACCCCCATGCTGAAAACACATTCCCACAGTGTAAATTCTAAACTCCGTACGATGGTTTAGATGGTCTTTAATGATCTGACCCTTCTTATCTCTTTAGAGCCATTTTTCTCAACCGTGCTTGTGCTCTACCCCCTGATCTGATTCTACACTGTCCCAGGAGGGCTTCACTTAATTCAAGTCCTAAGTCATGCTATGCTCTCTGGCTGCCTGCCCATGACCATACTGACTAGAGCTTTCCCACCCCCCTTGCTAACTCCTATTCATTTTCCCACTTTCCTTCATATTTGCCTAGATGTTCTCCTCTACTTGAATCAAAGTCTACTTCCATGCTTCTCCTACGTAAGTTCATCGTAACACTTTCTTTCCAGATTTTAATAATAATCACACTGCTTCTAATTGAGATATTTGACCACATCCACCACTAGATCCTAGATTACGATGATAGGAATTTTATTTATCTCGTGCAATCATTCTATTAATATTCTTTTGCTGCTAACACATTAACACAAACTTAGTTGCTTAAATAATGTAAATTTATTATTTTACAATTCTGTTGGTCAGAAGTCTGACACTCACTGGTCTGCAATCAAGGTGTGGGTAACACTTCCTTTCTGGAGGGTCCAGGAGAGCATCTGTTTTCTTGTCTTTCTCGTTATCTACTGGCCTATACGTTCTTTAACACACGATCCGTTTCTCCATATTCAAAGCCAGAAATGTTGGGTCGAGTCCTTCCTTCTTTGCATCTAGCTCTCATCTCCACTGGAAAAGGTCATCAACTTCTAAGGACTCATGTGATTACATTACACCTTTGGATAATTAGGATAATGTCCTCATCTTCAAGGCATATACGTATATTTGAGTATAGTTGACACAGGATGTTACGTTCATTTCAGGTATACGACATAGTAATTGGATAACTTTATACATTGTGTTTTCTCCCCACAAATGTAGCCGCCACCATTTAATATTACCATTAAATGCTATTATACCATTGACTATACTTGCTATGCCATACCTTTTATTTCCGTTATTAATTTCGTAACTAGAAGCCTATATCTCCCAATCTGCTTCACCCATTTTTCCCATCCCCCTTCCCCCTCCCCAAGGTTTATACTTTTAGTTGTTATTCTGCCTACCATAGTGGTATAGCCTATGGTGTCAGTGAGCTCAGTTAATGTTGTGTGTTTTCACCATCACACTAGTCTATAAAAATAGTTTATAAATTAATATTTGGGAATATGCCACAAAAGTATAATGCCACATTTTCGTTTGTGTTTAATGTTTTGGTTCCAAGTTGGTCACAGGGTGTTACAATAACAATCTACAAAGTTTTCTCTGTAGTTCATGTAGAAGCAAGGGAAGAAGTGACCCATGACAGTGTCCACGATAGAGTATGTCTGACTGCAATACAACGCCACCATAACTAAGCACAGGGTGCATAGACCCTACATGTCTATTTTGCACCAAGATCTATGATGAATAATTTATCTTTACACTTTTAAAATTATTTTAATATCACATAAAGGATAACATTACTTTTTTGATTTGCCAAAATAATAAAAGATAACAAGATAAGTAAAAAAAGAAAAACACAATAATAATTCTAAAAATGATGACTCAAATGATTCATCACGTTCAATTTGAAAAGGATCAAGTTGATATAAAACAAGCTATTACATCCATTGCTATCAAAGCCGCTATCGCAAATTTAGTTTATAAAATGTTATCATCAATCACATAATACTAACGCTGCTAATTAGACTTTTATTGGTTATAGCTTTAGATGGATTTCATCTGTAAATTGATTTGGTCTTTAGGGTAGTAAAAGATCTATAAGTAGAAGGATGTATTAACCAGTTTTAATTTAAACATTTTTACAGAACCTTGCAATTTTGCCCTTAAAAGTTCTTGAGAACGATTAGTAGTACTCTCTGACAGTCTTCAGATCTCTTGTTTGGATGTACTCTTATCTGTTCTCTTAACAACAGGACTGAGTCTCAGATATTATCGTTAAAATGCTAAACGTTATTTTTATATGCGTTATATATGAGAACTGTTGCATTCATTTTTAAAAAATTTTGTGACTGTTTCACCTATCTATTCTTTTTTTATCTAATTGAAACTCATCGCAGTTACATAAATTATAGCCCACAGTGCCTAATGAAATGCAAACTGTATTTACCCATTCTAAGAAACAGAAGATAAATAAAAATTTCGGTTATATTTTTTCCTGGGCAGGAATTCTCTCTCCTAGGATATCTGTGTCTCAAAAGAACATGTAAATTGATTTTTTTTTTCAAAAATCTTAACTATACTGCCACTATACTTAATTCAATCCTGAAAACAGTAGCTATCATTATTGAGTCTTACCGTGTACTGGTGTAATGCTAATCATTTTACAACCAGATTGACTGGCAGAAGAGGCAGTGTGTGTGGGTTTAAAGTGTTTTCAGCTGAGTCAAAGCTATTTTTTTTAGGTTGGTTCCTAAAATCTGACTAATTTTTCACATACACCATATTGTAGGTGATTTAGAATCTCCAAAACACCGAGTGACAGATCTCTTGACCCTTCTACATTTTCCCTGATACGTGGTACACAGGGAGATTCAAAACCCCTGCATTTATTAGCAGCATAGAGCCATCGGGGACAATTTCAAGCCTTATGTAACGCTATTATTCAGTTGTTCAGTCCTCTCATTTGCTCTCGGTAACATAAACGTAAGCATTTGCAACATTTGCATCCCACCTTTCTGGTACAGCAGAGATATCAAATGTTCTGATAGCTGGGCTTTTGCCAACTCAAAGAGCATCTCATGCAAAATTATTTTGAAAAATTAGATCAGGTCTCTGTAGAGTAGTTTTCTGAATGTTGAGTTTCTTACATTTAATCCTGGTGATCCATCATAAAACATTTTTATTACCTTGCAAAATTTTCCTTTTTAAATCTCATTTGGTATTTCCTGTTGTAGGGCTTTGAAAGAAATTTACCAACTAGGCATATTTCCCAGAACCTGGGCTGAAGCTATGATTATCAGTTTCAAGTTGTGACCTATCTTTTAGGTGCAGAAAATTACAATGTGCTCCATCATTTTCGTCTGGGCTTTGGATCATTAACCTTATGGACATTAATATCTTTCTGAGTCCTTGCAGATCTAGCTTCCCTGTGGTGTTTCAGTTGTTGTATGTTGAGACCAAGAGGGGAGAAACTTTGGCTTATATAACCCTTTAACTTTCTTGTCTTTTTGGATTCATCTCTATAATATCAGGGGATTAAAAGACAAGTTGTTTAAGCTCCTTCTATTTCTAACACTGACAGGTTCCATAGTCCAGTAGGTCTCAACAGCATTATCTCTATCTGTTATCCATGGCAACTTGATGTTTCTCAGATTTGAAAGCAACTATTTAGTATTTTTCTTAATGTGTGGTAGTCATTTGTTTACTAGAGGCTGAATTCATCAAAAGTTCTTTTTTCATCTCCATAAACCCAAGCAATGAAAACTTATGTTAGATCTGTTAAATATCTAACATTGAATTTACCCAAAGGATACCGAATGAGTGGATGTAGAAAGTAGGCATGTATTTACTGGACATAGGCAAATGGGGTGGGGGAAGGGCAAGTCTACTCTTACCCTTACTGATCTGTCTTCTTGCTCCCACAGCTCAGGGATCAAGGGCTACTCCCATTCCATTATATCGAGGAAATCAGGAAGGTGTATTCTTCAAGCCAAATCAAGGAACACATCAAGAAACAAACTTTGACTTCACTCCCTACTCACCTCCTACAGAGAAGAGAGTCATCAAACATAAATTTACTCCTATTACCACATGATTCTCTACTCTGAGTTTTATGCCCTCTTGTTTTCTTCATTTCCTCGTAACGGGAGTTAAGAGATTGTCCTTCCTTCCCACAGTACCCTGCAAGGCTCATTGTCTCTCTTCCCTGATTCCTTTCATCTGGTGTCTTTCTAAGTTCCGTATCTGACCCCGATGCCTTTGACTTCTCCCTTTCTACTATTATTTTCCCTACCTATGAGACATTTTTAACTTTTCCAATTTAGAATATTTAAAAATTAAAAAATAAAGAATATCCTACAGCTTCTTCTAGTTAACAAACTATTGACTTTCCCTTTATAGTAAGTTGTTATCTTTGGTCACTTTTCCATGTTCTAAGCAAGTGCCCTTGCCTTAAATCCAACATATTATCCATCCCCTAGTAGTTTATACAATGTTTTAAGATAATTAGTGACCTATTAAGTTCCAAATTAAGTGTTGTTTTTTTTTAGTCTATTTAATGAACCTGAGGCTTTGGTTTTATTGAATATGTTTCTTGATGTTTTTAACTTTTGAAAATAATTGTTTAAAAATCCTCCAATAGGGACTCCTGGGTGGTGCAGTGGGTTGGGCATCCAGCTCTTGGTTTTGGCTCAGGTGTGATCTCAGGGTCCTGAGACGGAGCCGTGTGCCCCTCCCCCCATCCCCCATAAGCTCTCTCTCTCTTAAAAAGAAAATAAATCTTTAAAAAAAAAGAAGAAATTGGGTGGATTGTATTACTATTAATCGGAATGAAAACACAAGGGAAGACATAATCATAGACACAACATGGTCGTGAATACTATTTTAACCTCTTGAGTTTGAGGTACTGGTTAGCAATCTCAGTGGAGCGGTCAGAGGGGAATAGGATATGGAGTTTCGGCTTTCAAAGAAGTAGATGGGCTGGTGATTCTGATGTAGAAGCTAATACTATCAGCTGAAGCACAAACATCAGCTGAAAAAACTAATTTATGATAAGGAAACAGCAGGAAACAAAAGTCTATTTTTAAAAACCTAACTGCAAATTCTAAGTGATGAAAATATATCCATATCTATAGAGATAATATTGCTGTGACCTCAACAAAATAGTAATATCATTAACCATCAATTATGTTCCCCTTCTGAGATATCATAGTCAATGTTGACTTTTGTAATCCTTTGGTTTTAATTCAAGTCATTTCCTAAAAATAAATTATTTTATTCAAATCCTATTTTTAATGAAAACAAAATGGATTACTGAATGTCAACCCAGAAAAAACAAATATAAGAACCATTTCAGGAAATTCAGAGCATCAGGATAGTGGGAACAGAAAAGTCTTGAAGAATATGAAGTATTTCTTTTTCCACAGATAGGGCCAGGACAAGGCTGGGACTGTCCGAGATCCTAGCTTTCACTGGGTTCGTTCCAGGTCAGAGAGAGAGCTGTCTGGGGATATCCATAGTCACATATGATAAGCGTCCATTTGGGAAACAAGCAGCCATTACACACCTTACTTACACTGAAATCTGAAATTAGCAGTACAGTGTTTCATTGAGGAGACTGCCATGAAGTCAGGCAAAATGGCAAGCATGTCGCACTGACTGCATCAAATTTAGGCATTACACTTGCTGCTCCTTCTGAAATTCGTTCTCCATGTGCTGCTTATCAGCCTGAAGCAGAAAGCTGGTGAATATAGAGAATTATTATTATTATTATTTTGGTTGAAGGTTCAACTTGGACAGCAAGAGCTGCGATTGAAAGATACATTTTTCAGGAGCAGAGCTCTTCCTAAAGGTAAAGCCACGGGAAGTGTCCGCTTAGGAACAGAGCTACTGTTGTGCTTGTGTAAAGGGGATCTAAAGATTCATTTACGTTTCAGAAGAAAACTCAGAGGTCAATCTTGACCGCTTTGTAACCAAATCAGCAGTCATGGGGAAATCTGTGCTAAAAACCTGAGCAGGTATAAGGCTGAGAAGGTAGGGAGATAGACGTCATTGGTGTTGAGTAGTAATGGTGGAACACACTTTTTAAGAATGTGTTTGGGCCCCTGGGTGGCTCAGTTGGTTAAGCATCTGACTCTTGATTTTGGTTGATCTCAGGTTCGTGAGCTCGTGCCCCGCATAGGGCTCCATGCTGAGCGTGGGGTCCCCTTGAGATTCTTGCTCTGCCCCTCCCAACCCCTGGTCTCTCTCTCTCTCAAATGCATAAATAAATAAAATCTTTTTAAAAAATAAAAATAAAATACAATAAATATGTTGAGGTAAAAGAGGAAAAAAGTGCTTTTCCCTTCTTTTCATGTACCTCCACATTCCTATATTCTCTGATCCCCACCCCACACCCCTAGCAATGGTCTTGAGTACCCGAATGAAAACAAGGCAGATGCTTAACCGCTGTGCCACCCAGGTGCCCCTCCTTTTTTTTTTTTTTTTTTAATCCCATGTGGAATTATAAAGAGAACAGTAATGCCCTGGGCACGTAACCTTCTGCCACATACTATTGATACAGACAGTTGGGTATGTTTCTTAATGTTCCCACTTTATATCACCATTGACGTGTTCAACTGAGCAAATGGGAAAAGTAAAATTAAGACAGAATACAATGATGCTTTCAAGATTTCTGGAAAGTATCCTGAATGCATGGTACTTTAGTATCCGTGTTTCCGCTAGAGAGAAAAAGGTATAGGCACTTTGTCAGCCACTTGGGAAACTAGAATATCAACTAGAAGAAATATCACCTCAAGAATCAGTCCATGGTAGTACTCAGAGGGCCTTTTAATCAGGATTTCATAAAGCTAATAGAAGTATCTAAAGAAAAAAATGACTCTTTAGTATGAAAAAAACTATGTCCTAATAGTTGAACCACTTATTAAACTTGACTCTACTCAACTTTGTACAATATGTGGAAAACGTATCTTCGAGAACATCTTACTGTCTCTGTCCTTTGCTTCAAAGTTTATCTTCAGGTACTCTATCTACAATCTCTCCAAATAAAGTGGATGTTTATATTTACATATTCTTTTATATATATATTCTTTAATAATACCACTTTGATTTTACTTCTGCATAGAGCCATACAAATAATAAAAATATGACTTAAAGTGGGATATTCTGGAAAGTGTTTGCTTTAATTTATCTGCCCTACGGTAGCAGTAGTGGTTTTTTTGATAAATTTACCTTTTGTTGAGACAAGCATCATCTCTATGTTTAGTGTTTTCCTAAAACATTTCTTTACTCCAAATTAACCCTTGGCTTAATGGTTAACTCCTGATTTGTGAAATCAAATATTAAACCCAGCAATTCAGCTACAGGTAAGGACTTGCTTTCTTGATAAAATTTTACTGCTTTACCTGGAAAGAAGTGCTTGTAAGGAAATAGAAAATGTATGCTTTGAGAAGCATCACTTCAAATAATATGTTCATGAGGAATACTTATATATATTTTTTTTAATTCCCCCAGGAATGGCAAGCTGTTGTTGAGAGTTATTACTGAAATGATACCTTGCCTTATTCTCCTTGAAAATTATAGTCCGTATTAGAAATGTAAAACTGAAAAGAATTGACCCCTCTTCAGGCAAGAAGGCTCCTTTTCTTTATATATTATCTTCATTGAGAATAGTTTATGCAGACAAATAAAAAATCCCCAATTGTCTCCTTGAAGATTATACATCTTGCTAGAAGGAGTTTCATGGGTGCAGTCTTATAAGCTCTGGTTAACGTCTCAGCCAGAAGAGCCTTCAGCAGTCACGGGAATTTTCTATCTGGGTCATTGCCTTCAAACAACGGGCTGAGTTTATCCTGATTTTGTCATACCAAAAACTACCTTAAAAGAGAGAAATAAAGGATATCATATGACTCTTACCATCAAATGACTTTATTTTGCAAAGTCAGGATGACCCCTGTCCGTCCTGACCCACCTTAAGGTGGTCCTGGCTAGTGCCCAGTGTCCTGGACTGATGATTAGTAGTGCCCACTCTGACTCCCAAATATATGTCTGGCTGTGTGTGCTGGATAATGTATTGTATGGTCACCTACCCAAAGGGACACAAAAAAAGGGTTTAGTTAATAAAAAAGAGGTAGAACACTTGCTTTCATCAGCTGTCACTTAATAAATGGACTAAATAAAATGTTCTACAAATGTGATTTCTTTTCTAAGTTCATTCTAATAAAGATTCTATGACGAAAGGAGATGACTTCTCGGCCCGTTGCGGTTTGGGGCCATGTTGCAGACACCAAAAGAACCTAACATTAAAAAAGAAGGAGACGGCGCGAGAGAGACCCCGTTTTGAGCTCCGACTCTCGTCTTGTCGCAATTTCTCTCGAGCACATGTTGTATTTATTCCAGTTGCAGCTTTTCAGTCTCCGTCCAAGAAAAGCATTTCGGTTGTAAAGCATTTAAGAATAGAAATGGAAAATGATTCAGAGTTGAACCAGAAAAGAAGCAAACTAGAACAACCTTACCATCCCCCTGGTGATTTTATTTCTAGAAGGAAGATTCTGGAATACTCCAGAGAGTGGGGGTCTGAAGCATCTGTAAGATGAAACCTCCCGGGACGTCATGGGTTTGCAGCCTGCAAGATCCTATCCTTTCAACGCACGTTATCCTAAATAGCCGCAGAATGGCGTTGCTGTTTCGTGTGACTTTAGGGGACAGGGGCTCGCGGACCGGGGTCCACAGTCTGAGGCCAGGCGGGCAGGAGAATGCTCTGAAAGCCAGCATTTTTGTCTTCCTCGATACTGACATTTCTCAGTTGAAGTTACAGGGAGGCCTTTTGGCATCGGGACGGGCATAAAAGTCTTCTTAAACAATGCTAGTCATAAAGATTTTACAAGGAAAAAAAAGTTGAAAAAAATTAGAATAGCAGCCAAGTCGTATCTGATTTGCTGTGGCACAGAGTGTTCTTCGTCTGTCACTTGAGTCTCCGGTCACTTTAAATTAGAACTGAAGCATATTGCTACACTCAGAGTCTAGAGCTGAAATATCTCTTGGTGACACTAGACTTTATAAATTGAATTCATAATTAAGCTTAATCTTTTCATAGATGGTAAAATTCACTCTTGCTAAATGGGTCTCATAATTCCTTTTTCTTGCCAATAGGTGATATTGGCCTGAGAGGAAATCTAAAACCTTCATCATTTCTGACAAGGGGAGCCACAGATTTTTTTCTTTCGTTTTTTTTTTAGATGAACTTTCTCGGTCAGCAAAAGCTGTCTCTAAGGATGCCACCGGGGCTTCTGAACTAGACAGTAAACATGTTTCTACTCTCTATGCACGTTTAGACACAAGCTAAAAATGATCAGAATTATTTTGTTTATATTATGAAAAGAATTGTAAATATAGGGTTTAAAGACATCTGTTTAAATCTCTGCGTTTTTCAAATAACAATTTCAGAAATGATGATGATTGATTGTAGTGACTGGTGGTGTTGATGGAAGCCAGAACCAAATTTTCCCCCAAATAGCTTTTACTCATTAATAGTGATTGCATCTGGATTATCTCAAAGACTAAGGAACTAAGTCTCAAAATCTATATGAGAGAGAGCACAATGTATTGCAAGACAAAAAGACGTATTATCATCAAGTCCCTAGCTTTCACATATTAATGATAAGTAGAGGTGCCCTTAATGGTGAGAAAATGTGTGTTATGTAATCTAGAACACTTGCCAGAAACAAAGGTCTATGAATAAGGCACTGCGATGTCCAGTGATTGTTCTCCATCTCATTAAATATGAAGCTTTGTCAATTAAATGATCCTTATCTTTCAAACTCTTAAAATAAGTGAAGAGCCCCTTTTGTGTCAATTTCTAGTAATAAACAATTCTGGTGAAAATGTCATCAAACAAATACATAAAATAATTAAATTAACCATAATAATAACACCAATTGCCATTTACTGAGGGTCTGATGTGCACCAGGCACTGTTCTATCGCTTTGCATCCGTTATTATCACTAAGTAAGCCTTCTAACTTCTGTGTAAGTTACAATCCTCCCATTTTACAGATAAGGATTTAGAGTATTCCGATTAGTAAAAATACAATTTTATTTTATTGTGAAGATGATGGACTTTTGCTATAGGAATGTGTCACCTCAGAGAATTCTGCTTTTCAAACCTCAAACCTTTTGGCTAAGAAAAAATTAGCAGTTCTTATTAAACAATTTTTATATAACTTTTGTTAGATCCTACTGCTTTATCGATATTTACTGATTTTAACTTTCTGAAGTGGTGGGCTTTCTTTGTTTTGTTTTGTTTTTTTCTGATGCCCTGTCTATTTAGGGACAAACATCTCTCCTACCCTTACTTCAGCAGTGGGGCTGCCCCCTTCTCCAGTGTCACGGGTCACCTCACCTGATCAGTCTGTGCCCTGATCAGTGACGATGGTTCAATTTTACCGAAGGACACAAATTATAAATGTGCACATAGATAGAGCATAAGACTAAGAGCATAGTGTGGTTAAAGGACACATAAAACTAAAAATACTGATGATAATAATAAGACAAAACCCCTCAGTAAAAGTGAGCAAGGCATGAGTCCTAGTCACTGCTTTACTTATCCTGCGAAAGTGTGTTAACTTCTATCCCCAGGTTCTTTCTAAGGATACTTACCTCACTTTCCCCTCGAAAGCTTTTCCTTCCTCCTTTTGTTGGAATCATCAGACCAGGAGAAGTAAGACCTAAACTCTGCGTTTGGTCACTTTCTGAACACTCCTTGAAAGTCTAACACCCAAAAATCTGATATAAGGACTTAGTACCAAGACCTTTCCCTGACTGCCAGATTCCCCAATGGCTCCATGTGTACCTGTGACTTTCGGGGACAGTGATGTAAAGCAAGGGAACCATTGGCCATTTGCTTTGGCAAGAAAAGAATCCCTTGCTGTCATTTTTCTGGATTCCAAGCAAGAGGTTGTTTTTTTTTTTTAAGATTTTATTTATTTATTTGACAGAGAGAGAGACAGCCAGCGAGAGAGGGAACACAAGCAGGGGGAGTGGGAGAGGAAGAAGCAGGCTCCCAGCAGAAGAGCCCAACATGGGGCTCTATCCCAGAACGCCGGGATCACTGTCCTGAGCCGAAGGCAGACACTTAACGACTGAGCCACCCAGGTGCCCCTGCAAGAGGTGTTAACGTGAAAAACTTACATAAAGTAAATTCTTATTGAGAAAGGCTTTTGCATAGAGACCCCCCCCGCTTTTATTCTGTCTATAACTCAGTTCTCATCACCATGAGCGCACTCAGTGCCCTTTACCTCTTTCACCCATCCCCCCACCATCCTTGTGGCTGCCACCAGTTTGTGCTCTATACTTAAGAGTCTGTTTTTTGTTTTCCTCTCTTTTTGTTTGTTTATTTTGTTTCTTAAATTTCACATATGGGTGAAATCATATGGTATTTACGTTAACGTTCAAAACTTGTGTAAAATGAATTCTAGTTGAGAAAGTCTTTTCCAGCTGCTTTCGCTAAAGACAGCTCCCACCCCTCCTTTTTTAATGCTCAGTTGTCATCCTGCTTGCTTCTGGGCGATTGCCGGCATGCATGGGTGCTGTTTTTCCTACTTAAGTCAGTGGGAGGAACATCTCGCATTGTGCTGAGTCACAACGGCCCCCAAGACGTT